>NC_092380.1:37362088-37662088 GCF_030028105.1 Mobula birostris | reverse complement strand
GGTTTGTTAGCATATCAAAAGCCTGTGACCGTCTCAGTTCGCGTCTGCCATAATCAATAACATCCTTCCTCCTGTGCAGCCAGTAAACCTCTTTCATGGTTCCGCCGACTGTTTGCTTCAGCAACTCAAAATGTCCACCGAGGGGTACCTTGTGGGCCAGGTTAAATATCTCATCCCCAGAGATTTTTGGCACCATCCCCCATTCCTCATCTGCGGTACTTGGTCTCCCTTCCTTCCTTAGCACTTCCTCCTCCACACAATAGCCTACTAGTTCCCTTTTTAATTCTGCGTCAGAGAGAGCTGTCTCCGCCAAAACCATCAGCCCCTCGTCTCGCTCCTGCGCCTGCACAAATTCCTTCCTGGCTAATGCTAAGTCTGTCTCAGCTCCCTCACTACCTCCTGTTTCACTATACTCCTTCTTTTCATTTTCTACCTCCCCCTGGTACAAGGCTGGTAGAAACGTCTCAGCTAAATTTACTTCGGCAATCCCGGGATGAACCTGTGAGTCCATGGGCGGGGCCTCAATGCTGGCAGGCTGACCCGTCAAGCTCACTGTCGAGAAAACAATTCCCCCGGCGACGTCATTACCGAGCAAGACTTCCACGCCTTTCATCGGTAATCCGGGCCTCACCCCGATTGTGTCTAGTCCAGAGACCAAGTTGCTTTGTAGGTGTATCTGGTGCAAAGGGACTGCCTCTGTCCCTCCCCTAATACCTTTTACCTTGACCTCCCCAGTCTGGGTCTCTGAGCTAAACTCTAATACACTCTTCAATATCAATGACTGACACGCTCCCATGTCTCTCCAGATCTGCACTGGAACTGGGTTTAATCCCTCCTTCATCGACACCAATCCGGCCGAGATAAACCTCTCGCGCCCTTCCTGACCTTTGGCAGACCTTTCCTCTCCTAGCAGTTCGTTTACCAGCTCGATACAGCCAGTCAGAATCGACGTTTTTTTCTTTTCCCGTCTCCTTCTTTGGGGCAAAGCACCTGGACGCAAAGTGTCCGACTTTCCCACAATTATAACAGACGACCCCAGGAGACTTCCTACCAGACTGCTCCCGGTCTACCTTATCCTTCTCACTAGTCCCCGGCTTACTTTCTGACGTTTCTGACGGACTCTCCCCGCCGTCCTGACTACCCTTCTGGTAGCCTTTACTCGGGGCAAACTTCATTTTATGCGTCAACGCGTACTCATCCGCTAACTTAGCAGTTGCGGCTAACGTGGCTGCCTCTTTCTCATCTAGGTAGGGTCTCATACTCTCAGGGACACAACCTTTAAACTGCTCAATCAGGATCAGCTGTAGCAGTCTGTCATAATCCCCCCCTTTGAGGCGCACCAACGCTCACAATATGTCTGCATCTCACGGGCAAACTCTAAACACTGCTTCCTCGCATTCCGGAACCTCTGCCGGTATGCCACCGGGACCAACTCATAAATCCTGAGGATGGCCTCTTTCACCACCTCATTCCTCTGGGCATCTTCCGCGGACAAAGCTGAGTAAGCTTGTTGGGCTTTCCCTTTCAGTACACGCTGAAGCAAAACAGCCCACTTATCCCTCGGCCAGTCCTGACTTGTAGCAACATTTTCGAAATGGAGAAAGTACCGATCCACATCGGTATTGTCAAATGGGGGAACCAGCCTAACCTCCTGGGTCACCCTGAACCCGCCACCTTGGTTCGGCACGGGCCCCTGCTCTGCCCTTATCTTTAACTTCTCCAGCTCAAATGTCCTTTCCCTCTGTTTCTCTTCTCGCTCCAACTGCCTCTCTTCTCACTCCAACTGTCTCTCTCTCTCTTGCCTTTGTCGTTCTAACTGTTTCTCTTCATGTTCTAGCTGCCGTACCCGGAACTCGTGCTCGAGTCTCAATTTTTCAATCTGCACCTGTACCGCGTCTCCAGCAGGTTTTTCAATAGACACCACCTCCAGCTCCCCTTGGGGAAATACACCTTTAGATACATAGTGCTCTACGATAGCTCCGTGCATCTCCTCTCTCCTCATTGTCGACCTCCCCTTAACAAGATTCAACCGTTTGGCCACAGCTGCCAATTCCGCTTTCCTGGCATCCTCTAATGCCTCCAAGGTCGGCGCCTTTATAAATTCCTCAATTTCCATTTCTGCTGTTTGTCTTTTCTTTCTTTCAGGAATTTTAACCCAATTAATTTACTCCATCCCAAATTTAGCCTCCAAAATTGCGGACGAGAACCCCACTTATGTTACGTACCCCGTAACTGGGTTGCCAAACCAGCAGAAATGGATCACTCAGTTGGAGTCCGGATTACTGGAACTAAGAAAGTTTTATTAAAGAAATAATCAAAAGGATAATAAATGCAACAGTTCAGCAAAGATAAACACACATGTACACAGAATTAGGATAACAGGATCAATCAAGCTCTATCGTCGTCTAGGGGTAGATGACCAGTTTCAAAGTGACGCAAAGTTCAGTTCAATTGAGTTCAGTTCAGTTCACAGTAATCACTGCCGTGCCGGTGGATGGTGGGGGGGAAGGAGAGAGAGAGCAAAAGCGAATGAATATTCAAACGGCTTCCACACAGAGCTTCGATATTATTTGCAGTCAGCTTTTGGGCGAGCCCTTTGTAATGTCTTCTGAGGTCACCGACTGTGACCCCTCCGTTTTCAGATACAATCGTTTCTCTGCAGTGAACCTGGCACCCAGGCAAGGGCGGACACACACCAGGTTCCCGCCGATCGTACCTTTCCACCCTGTGCGTCTATGGCTTGGTCCCGTGACAGCCCTCCAAAACTCCCACCGACTTGTGGGAGGCGCACCGCTTCCAGGGTCTCATTACCTCGTGGTGTCGTATGTGTCCTGCCTTAGCGAACCTGTCCCTTTTTATCCCCCTGCTGGGTTATCACCTGTCAATCACTTCAAACAGTTCAGGATTCAAAGAGGAGCCGGTCTTGACAGCTCTCAGAGCGTGTCTCCTTCCGTTAAACTCTCCCGTCCCTTCATTAACATCTCCAAATGCTGCTCCATTGTTTTCCTTATCTCTCTTTCTCCTGAAGACAGGTGGCAGACCAACTGCTGATCCCACTGGTGCCAGCACAGGACAGTTAACATCTTAGTCTATTTGTACTTTCGTCACATAAGGAAGAAATTTTTCCCTCACGCTGCCTGGATTGGTGGCGGGGGCAGGTCCTTTCACAACATTTGAGAAGTGGATGAGCATTGAAACTGTCGGAAACAATCAGCTATCAGAGTCAGAATCAGGTTTAATATCACTGGCATATGTCGTGAAATATCTTGTTTTGTAGCAGCAGTACATTGCAATACATAGTATTGCAATATAACGCTGTAGATGTGTTCATAGTTTAATTGTCCATTTATAAATCTAATGTCAGCGGGGAAGAAGCTGTTCCTGAAATTTTCAGTGTGTGCCTTCAGGCTCCTGTACCTCCTCCTTGATGGCAGCAATGAGAGGAGGGCACTTCTTGGGTGCTGGGGTCCTCAATGATAGATGAAACCTTCTTGAGGCATTACATTTTGATCGAGAACTTGATACTGGTGAGGCTAGTGTCAATGATGAAGCTTTCTGAGTTTACGATTTTCTGCAGTTTTTTCCGATCCTCTGCAATGGCCAGATAGTGTGGCAACCAGTTAGAATGCTCTCCACAGTACATCTGTATAAATTTGCAAGAGTGACATACCAAATCTCCTCAAACTCTTAATGAAATATAGCTGCTGTTGCGCCTTCTTTGTAATTGCATTTTGTTGATCTGACAGATGTTGACACCCAGGAATGTGCAACTGTTCTCCCTTTCCATTACTGATCCCTTGATGTGTTGTGGTATAACTTCCTTGGTGTTACTGATGTTGAGTATAAGGTTGTTTTTGCGACATCACTCAACAATCTGATCTATCTCACTACTTGCCACCATTTGAGGAGGAGGAATGTTGGTGTTTCAAAGACAGGAGAGGGGCTTCATTGCAGAGGTGGATGTGGAAAGGATGAGGGAAAGAGATGGATGCTTCAGAGTCAGGGTGGTGAAGGTTGTGGGTAAAAAAGCGTCACAGACCCGGGAGAGGACAAAAGGTGCCTGACTTGCTGAGTTCCTGCTGTGTGTCGCTCTACCGTTTATTACCAGCATCTGCAGAATCTCGTGTTTTGTATCTGCATTTGTAAATGAGTTGGACTTTGACAGCTGCCACACGGATTATCTGTTGTCAATGAGTGGATTGTGTGTGGGAGCTTGCTGCATCAAAATAGCTGCACAGTTTTCTGCATAAAAACACTACCGTATCTCCTTTTGAGACAGGTGGGGTAGAGCCGGTACTTGGCAACACATTGCTTACCCAGAACTCTCCGCGCTTCAGAGTCGGAGAGCCAGCGATACTTACGCATGCGTAAGGCTCAGAGCTAGTATCCGATAATCGCGCATGCGCTCAGTGGATAACTGGCCGAGGCTGAAGCTCCGCAGCAGGTAGGAGCGGGGTTGCGGGCGGAGCTAGAACATCACCGGCGTCCACACCGCGACGGAGGGATAATTCTTGCGAGCTCCGGACAAACCGTGGTCCTGCCGACTGGAACATCCTCAATACTTTCTTTCTCTCTCAGCCCCACGATCCGTTCCCGGGCTCCGGGGAGCTTTCGGCGCATGAGGGAGGAACGTGGCGCTATTTCTGTAGCGCATGCGCATGGTTGTGACCCTGATGGTTAGACGGTCTCGTTCAGACAACGCACATCGAAGTTGCTGGTGAACGCAGCAGGCCAGGTAGCATCTCTAAGAAGAGGTACAGTCGACGTTTCGGGCCGCGACCCTTCGTCAGGACTAACTGAAAGAAGAGCTAGTAAGAATTCCTCGTGTTTACGGTCTCGTTTAGAATCGGGTTTAATATCACCGGCATACATCGTGAAATTTGTTGTTTTTGCGGCAACAAGTACAATGCAATACATGATAAATATAAAAAAATTATGCATGTATTATGTATATATATTAAATAGTTTAAATAATTAGTTTAAAACAGACGTACAAAAATAGGTCATGTTAATGGGTTCAATGTCCATTCAGAAATATGATGCCAGAGGAGAGGGAAGGTGTTCCTGAATCCTTAAGTGTGTGCCGTCTACCTGAATGGTAGTAATGAGAAGAGGGCACGTCCTTGGTAATCGGAGTCCTTAATGATGGATACCACGTTTTTGAGTTATTGCTCCTTGACCACGTTCTTTATACTGTGGAAGCTAGCGCCCATGCTGGAGCTGACTGAATTTACAACTCTGCAGCTTCTTTCCATCCTGTGCAGTAGCATCCCCCCTAATAGAGCCAGTTAGAATGCTCTCCAAGGTACATCTGTAGAAATTTGCAAGTGTCTTTGGTGACATACCAACTCTGCTCATATTCCTAATGAAATATAGCCTCTATCATGCCTTCTTTGTAGCTGCATTACTATGTTGGGCTCAGTTGATCCTCAAAGAAGATGACAGTGGATGTGATCTATATGGATTTTAGTAAGGCATTTGACAAGGTTCCACACGGTAGGCCTACTCAGAAAGTCAGAAGGCATGGGATCCGGGGAAGTTTGGCCAGGTGGATTCAGAATTGGCTTGCCTGCAGAAGGCAGAGGGTCGTGGTGGAGGGAGTACACTCAGATTGGAGGATTATGACTAGTGGTGTCCCACAAGGAACTGTTCTGGGACCTCTACTTTTCGTGATTTTTATTAACGACCTGGATGTGGGGGTAGAAGGGTGGGTTGGCAAGTTTGCAGATGACACCAAGGTTGGTGGTGTTGTAGATAGTGTAGAGGATTGTCGAAGATTGCAGAGAGACATTGATAGGATGCAGAAGTGGGCTGAGAAGTGGCAGATGGAGTTCAACCCGGAGAAGTGTGAGGTGGTACACTTTGGAAGGACAAACTCCAAGGCAGAGTACAAAGTAAATTGCAGGGTACTTGGTAGTGTGGAGGAGCAGAGGGATCTGGGGGTACATGTCCACAGGTCCCTGAAAGTTGACTCACAGGTAGATAGGGTGGTTAAGAAAGCTTATGGGGTGTTAGCTTTCATAAGTTGAGGGATATAGAGTTTAAGAGTCGCGATGTAATGATGCAGCTCTATAAAACTCTTGATAGGCTACACTTGGAGTACTGTGTCCAGTTCTGGTCAGCTCACTATAGGAAGGATGTGCAAGCATTGGAAAGGGTACAGAGGAGATTTACCAGGATGCTGCCTGGTTTAGAGAGTATGCATTATGATCAGAGATTAAGGGAGGTAGGGCTTTACTCTTTGGAGAGGAGGATGAGAGAAGACATGATAGAGGTGTACAAGATAATAAGAGGAATAGATAGAGTGGATAGCCAGCACCTCTTCCCCAGGGCACCACTGCTCAATACAAGAGGACATGGCTTTAAGGTAAGGAGTGGGAAGTTCAAGGGGGATATTAGAGGAAGGTTTTTTACTCAGAGAGTGGTTGGTGTGTGGAATGCACTGCCTGAGTCAGTGGTGGAGGCAGATACATTAGTGAAGTTTAAGAGACTACTAGACAGGTATGTGGAGGAATTTAAGGTGGGGGGGGGTATATGGGAGGCAGGATTTGAAGGTCGGCACAACATTGTGGGCCAAAGGGCCTGTAATGTGCTGTACTGTTCTATGTTCTATGCACTCAAGAACTTAAAATTGCTCGCTGTTTCCGATCTGATCCCTTTGTGAGAACTGGTGTGTGTTCCCCTGTCTTACTCTTTCTGAAGTCCACAATCAGTGGATTGTGATGTACTGACATTGAGTTCAAGGTTGTTGCTGTGACAATACTCAGCTAGCATATATCTCACTACTGTATGCCTTCTCCTCACCATCTGAGCTTCTGCCAACAATAATTGTGTCATCAGCAAATTTATACATTGCATTTGAGTTGTGCCATGGGTGTAGAGCAGAGGCTAAGCATGCAACCTTGAGATGCACCAGCATTAATTGTCAGCGAGGTGGATAAGTTACTTCTGATTCGCACGGATTGTGGTATTCCAGTGAGGAAGCTGAGAGGCCAGTTGCATAAGGTGGTACAAAAGCCCAGGTTTTGGAGCTTTTCAGTCAGAACTTCAGGAGTGATTGAGTTAAACACTGAGCTGTAGTCAATAAGCAGCATCCTGACATATTATCCTGGTGATCCGATGAGCTTGCATCCATTGTAGACTTATTTGTTTTACCTCTTTCTCTAGACCTTTCTACCCATGAGAACATGTTTTGTACCATTCTCTCCGGGTACATAATGATATCAAACACCTTTGTCTTGGGTAACAAGTGACCTATAGCTTTCACATTGCAAAAGTGCCACAAAGACAACAGCCCTTCCCTTCATATTCTTGGCATTGCAATTGATCAGTTCAACATCAACAGTCACCTGGGGGGGGGGGGGGAAGTGGTCAGAGTAATCTGAAAGTCTGCAGCATTAGCCATGTAACATGTGCTTTTTGTAACATGAAGGGACATAACCAAAACTTGAAATAGTGCTAATGGAGAGAGACGAACGGAGCCACATCACTGAAAACAGGCAGGAATGGACCATTGTGACAGACAGAGAACTGGATGGTCAGTCCAGGTGCCTGATCGTGCTGAGTTAGAAGATCAGGAATTGTTCTTCCTACTTGGGTTGAACCTCGCTGTAATTGTGTGATATCAGACATTATCTCATGTGAAATACTGTCTTTCACCCATCAATGTCTATTGTAAATCTTTTTATAGGTTAGAGATGAAGAATTTGTGTGCACGAGTCTCAAACACAACAACATGTCAGTTCTAATGTCTCTGTCACCAATATACTTGTTGTTGATCCTAGGAGAGGAAGACATATCTCAGTGAAATCCACTGGAACCAGAGTGCCGAGAACACACCAGCATTTGCTGATCTGTTCTGTCTGTGGGAAGCGATTCATTCTGTTATCAAGCTGATCAGACAACAGAAATTTCACAGCAGTGAAAGGCTGTGCGGTGTTGGTCGGAAAAGATTAACACACTGAGCTGATGGGCAGACTATTCACTGAGTAATCTGATCTGCTGACACATCCGCGAGTTCTCACAGCGGAGAGGCTGTTCACATGTTCAGTCTGTGGGGGAAAATGGTTCACTCTGTCAACCCACTGACATACACTGGTCAGACTGGGTAGAGGCCATACACCTGCTTAGCCTGTGGGATGGGATTCACTCGCTCGTCTGACTGATTGGCACACGAGTCAGACTACACCGAGGAGATGTTGTTCACCTGCTTAGACTGTGGGAAGGGATTCACTCGTTCATCTCAATTGAAGGTGCATCAGCGAATTCATACTGGGGAGAGGCCATTTACCTGCTCAAATTGTGGAAAGAGATTCACTCAGTTATCTAACCTACTGGCACACCAGCGGGTTCACACTGGGGAGAAGCCATTCACCTGCTTACATTGTGGGAAGGCATTCAGTCACTCATCTCACCTGAAGGACCATCAGCGAGTTCACACTGGGGAGAGACCGTTCATCTGCTCAGACTGTGGGAAGGGATTCACTCGATCATCTGACCTGAAGCAACATCTGCGGGTTCACACTGGAGAGAGACCGTTCACCTGCTCTGAATGTGGGAAGGGATTTTCTCAGTCATGCAACCTTGTGACACACTATCAAGTTCACACTGCAGAGAGGCCGTTCACATGCTCTGAATGTGGGAAAGGATTCACGCAGTCATCTCAATTGAAGGTACATCAGCGAGTTCACACTGGGGAGAGGCCATTCACCTGCTCAGATTGTGGGAAGGGATTCACTCAGTTATCTAACCTACTGGCACACCAGCGAGTTCACACTGGGGAGAAACCATTCACCTGCTCAGACTGTGAGAAGGGATTCACTCAGTTATCTAACTTACTGGCACACCAGCGAGTTCACACTAGGGAGAAACCATTCACCTGCTCAGACTGTGGGAGGGGATTCACTCAGTTATCAAATTTACTGGCACACAAGCGTGTTCACACGCGGGAGAAACCATTTACCTGCTCAGACTGTGGGAAGGGATTCACTCAGTTATCTAACTTACTGGCACACCAGCAAGTTCACACTGGAGAGAATATATTCACCTGCTCACATTGTGGGAAAGGATTCAGTCATTTATCACAATTGAAGGTACATCAGCGAGTTCACACTGGGGAGAGACCATTCACATGCTCACATTGTGGGAAGGGATTCAGTCGATCACCTGACCTGAAGGAACATCTACAAGTTCACACTGGGGAGAGGCCGTTCACCTGCTCTGAATGTGGGAAGGGATTTTCTCAGTCAAGCAACCTTGTGGCACACTATCAAGTTCACACTGCGGAGAGGCCGTTCACCTGCTCTGAATGTGGGAAGGAGTTCAATCATTCATCCAATCTTCGGAAGCACTACGGAGTTCACACTGGGGAGAAAGATTAAATAGTTGTAAGCTGGATTATTTAACCATCACAGTTAACAAATCCAAAGGCAAGTTCACAAGTGACAGTTGTCAAATTCTGCAGTTATTGCTGCTGCTAACCACACCCAGTTCCGGACCCTGGTTGCTGGACATGGGAGGAGTTTTTATTGCTGATGTTCTCATTCAGTGGGCCTGGAGTTCAATATTATGGATTTGTGGCAAATAAATTTGTGCTATTTTAAACTCTGTCTCAGTTACTCGGTGAATTGACAACACACCTAGTGTTCAGAAGAAAGTCAACTCTCCATTGCTGCTCCCTGCCAGTGTTTCTGTTCCACGATAGTCCTTTTAAGTCATTCCCTGCTGTTCACCTCTCACTCTCCCTGTGGTGATGGGTTCCAAACAGTCAGCACTCTGTGAGTGAAGAGGTTTCCCTTGAATTTCCTACATGACTTTCTGCGGACTGAAGAAGACAAGCTGACTGCAGTTATGTCTGACATGTTGTTTGTCTCTCAAATCTCTGGGCCGAGGAAGAATAACATTAGTAGTTAAGCACCTTATTCTTTGCCCATTTCAATGTTATGGATCATTTTCACTCCTTCCAAAGGGTTGCGTTCTCTAAAAGTCTTTTGAAGGCAGAATGCAGAACCATAAGTTGAATGTTCAATGGAGCAGCATCAGAAATCAGAGATGGGTCAGCAAGAGTGCAAAGTTTCGGTCTGGACAGTGGGAGGTGTAAGGGGATATGATGAGGAGCAGGGAAACAGCAGGAAAGTGGCAACGAATGACAGTTTAGCAACATTTGGGAGCTGATAGAGAAAAAAAAAAGGTGGTCAGGGGCCAAGAGTTCAAAGCTGTGTCAAATGTTCAGTGGACAAAAGGCTCCAGGAAGGGAACTGGACTTCCCAGGCACAGCTGAGTTCGTGGTATCTAAACCTGAGGATTTGGAACATCCGCAAAAAAATACAATTCCAACTTTATCAGGCATGAGGAACTTGTAATGTAACTTCAAGTGAAGTAGAAAAACAATTTTCTACCAATTGAAGTGTAACATTAAGATCAGGTCTGATGACAAGAACCAGCTGATGTCTATACCTTGGTAGCTAGTAGGAATAGTTGCGACTGAGGTGCAAAAGAAAGAACTGGATCCAACTTCCAGTGAATTAAAATATCAATTGAAGCTGCACAGAAAAACAAATTCCTTGTGTCACTTTTGCTTCTTTAACAGGTCACCTTGTGAGATCATTGATTCTTGTCCCACTATGATACCAACAAGTAGACAAACAGAGAATTTGATGCTCAGTCCAGATGCGTGGGCTGTCTGCCCAATGGAAGTTGAGGATTTGTTCTCTTAACGTATCACTGTGTGATGTCAGAGATCACCTTGGAGACTTAAACCATCTCATCAGAAATACTGTCCTTCACCCATTGATATCTTTTGTAAACTTTTTACAGAGTACAAAAGGCAAGGAATTTGAGTATGGCAATCTCAAACACCAATTCATCAGTTCTGCTCTGAATGTTTGTTCACCCACACTGGAATGCCATCGTTCTTTGAATGTGATGTTGGAGATGCTATTCAACATCTTGATAGAAACCATACCAGTCATAGCAAGGCTACATGTCTCTGGGACGAATCCTGCCCATGTATCAGCAAAGGCTCTTGGAACAACAATTCCCCTTCCATTTCTGTCAACTCCCCCCATCTCTGGGGCACCCCTGCACCCTATCTGTGATTCCCTCCCATGCCTCTGGGATAACACTCTACACTCCATACCCCCACATAATGGATGTCCCCTTCCCATCCTTGGGATAAACCACCTCACATCCCTGTCTCTGTAATGCTCCCTACACCCGTCTCTGGAAGGTCGGTTTCTCACTTCCAGCACCTGTCAGGCGTGAACAGTTCCCTCTGCTGAACCTGTGTCTGTGATGACCCAGTCATTACTTCCTTTCTACCCCAGTCAATGTGTCACCCATTTCACCTGCCTCTACCAGCACCTTCCCCCATTCCTTACAATTGCCTCCCCCCGCATGTCTGGAGAAAGCTCCTTCCCTTTCCCACCACACTCCACTCCTCCAATTTTGTGATATACCCACCTGGCCAACACCCCCATCTCTTTGAAGCCCACTCGCCTCGATCCCCAACCCTCCTCCTCAGGGACACACTATTCCTCAAACCCTATCTCTGGGTCATACTTTTCCCATACTCCCCTATCTCTGGAATGTCTCCGCCTCTGCCCTCTCCATTCAGTCTCTTCTACCCTTCCGGTCTCTGGGCCAAATACTTTCCCCATCTCCCCCTCCCCTCCCACCCCTCAATTTGACACAGCACCCTTATCCCCTAGGCTATCTCTGAGATGACACTTCCCCCATCCCTGTGATGCTTCCTACACCACTAGCAACCCCTCCATCTCAGTGAAGTTGCCTTTTACACTCCTTCAACCCCTTTACTCCCTCCTGCTGTCTGAGATGCCAACTCCACATCCACCTTCCTCTCAGTCCTACTTTTCTATAGGTCATCCCCCGTGTCTCTGGGTTGTCCCTTTTCTGGCTTCCCCCAACCCCATCTTCGAATCTCTGCATCGCATCCTTTCCTCCATTGTCCTTCTTCCACAATTTCCCTTCAGTCACCCCCTTCCCTCATCTTTTCCTACATTTTGCCTCCACACTGGTATATACACACTGAATACATTCCTGAAATATTGACACACAGATGAACTTGGCAACATATACACAGAAACACACAGACACGTGTACACTGATGTTGGTGTAGCCACACACAGAATCTCTCTCAAGTCTGAAGGCATTTCTTTCCTCAGGGCCAGTTGACTGAAGAAACTTTTCTGAACACATTTGCCAATCTTTATCTCATCCAGCCCAGTTATTTTGAGGGAAGTTATAATCACCAACTATCACAACCTAGTTTCCTGGAACTGACTCTGATAGCTGATTGTTTCCTGCCATTTCAATGCTAATCTATTTCTCTAATGTTGTGAAAGGACCTGCCCTCTGCCATCACCTCAGACAGTGTAAGGGAAAAATCTCTTCCTCAGATCCCTTTAAACTACGGATCCCTCTGCTTAAATCTAGGCCCCCAGTCATAGAAACCTCTGTACCAGGTACGTGGTCTACATGGGTTTCAGTAAGGCCTTTGATAGGGCTCAGCATGGTGGGCTGCTGTGGAAAGTCAGATCACATGGGATCCAGGGAGAGGCGGCTAATTGGATGCACAGTTGGCTTGATGGTATGAATCAGAAGATGATGTTGGAAGGCCGTTTAGACTCAAGACCCATGACTGGTGGTGTTCCCCAGGGGGTCAGTAGTAGGCTCATTGCTGGTTGTCTTCTGCATCAATAACTTAGATGAGATTGTACAAGGTTTGTTGGTAAGTTCACAGCGAGTAAGTTGAAACAATTACTTTTATTTAAGAGGGTGTAAGTATAAGCATTACCCCGCCTTCCCCCTCCATCATCCCCACCACCACAAATACCTACTCCACTGCACCTACCCAATCCCCACTGCAGTTCGCCAGGACCCTAATTTCTGCAGTTCATGGTTTGCTACTAATGACTAAACCCAGAGACTTACAGAATGTGTGAAGAGGCTGCCCAGTAACTATTTCTGTGCTCAAAGCCATCAGGACATCCCATCACTGAGCAGATATTGTCTTCTCTTTCTCCTTCACTCAATCTGTTATTCAATGTTCATCGTTCCCTGGAAATCACAGAACTCACAGAGAACAGACAGAGGTGTCCCCACTCTTCCTCAGTCTGGTGATGGACAAAGATAGATACTTTATTGATCCTAAAGGAAATTACAGTGCCACTACTGCATTACGAGTGCAGAGATATACAAATATTAGTTGAGAAGTAAGAAATAAAGGAGTTACCTTAAAAATAAGATGTACAAGATATTCAAGTTCACACTGATAATATGGTAGTGCAAGAATTACCCTATTATACAGTAATGGGTGTACATTCATACTGTCCAGATAAGAAGTGATGGCAGGGTGTCCGCAATAGCAGGGTGTGGTAACAGAGCTAAACAGACCTTAAACAGAGGTTAATAACAGTCTAACAGGAGGGGAGTCATCACCTCCCTGGCTATAGGTTGACTCATTATAGAGCCTAATGGCCATGGGTAAGAATGACCTCATATAGCACTCTTTGGGGCATTACAGTTGTCTTTGTCTATTACTGAAAGGCCCCCACTCCCAGAGAGTGATGTGGAAATGCAAAATGAGTTAGCAAAATCATACAAAATGCTGAAAGAAGTTCTGGAGTTCGATACAGTATGTTGGTACCAATGACATAGGAAGAAAAAGGGAGGAGGTCCTGAAGAGAGAATTCAGGGAGTTAGGTAGGAAGCTGAAAAGCAGGACCTCCAGGGTACTAATCTCAAAACTGCTGCCTGTGCTACGTGCTAATGAGTGCAAGAATAGCATGATCAGGCATATTAATGCCTGGCTGAGAGACTGGTCTAGGGGTCAGGGCTTCAGACTCTTGTATCATTGGGGCCTCATTTGGGCAAGGTACAACCTGTACAAAAAAGGACGGGTTACACCTGAACCCAAAGGGATCCGATACCTTCGCAGGCAGGTTTAATAGAGCTGTTCGGGAGGGTTTAAAATAATGTGGCAGTGGGATGGGAACCGGAGTGATAGGGCTGAGGAAGGGCAAAATAGAAATAAATCAAAAATAGTATGCAACAGAAATGATAGAAAGGACAGGCAAGTAATGAGGCACAATCACAGCCAGTGGGATGACTTACGGGGCAATAGAGGCATGGTAGCAGCTAAAAAGGAAAGCAACAAATACTGGACTGAAAGTGTTATATTTAAATGCATGCAGTATAAGAAATAAAATGGACCATCTTGAAATTCAGCTACAGATTCAGAAGTATGACATTGTAGCCATCTCTGAAACTTATACAATAGACAATAGATGCAGGAGTAGGCCATTCGGCCCTTCAAGGCAGCACCACCATTCACTGTGATCATGGCTGATCATCCTCTATCAGTATCCAGTTCCTGCCTTATCCCCATAACCTCTGATTCCACTATCTTTAAGAGCTCTATCCATCTCTTTTTTGAATGCATCCAGAGACTTGGCCTCCACAGCCTTTCAGGGCAGAGCATTCCACATATCCACCACTCTCTGGGTGAAAAAGTTTTTCCTCAACCCTGTTCTAAATGGCCTACCCCTAATTCTTAAACTGTGGCCTCTGGTTCTGGACTCAACCATCAGCGGGAACATGCTTCCTGCCTGCAGTGTGTCCAATCCCTTAATAATCTTACATGTCTCAATAAGAGCCCCTCTCAGCCTTCTAAATTCCAGAGTATACAAGCCCAGTCGCTCCAATCTTTCGACATATGACAGTCCCGCCATCCCGGGAATTAACCTTGTGAACCTACGCTGCACGCCCTCAATAGCAAGAATGTCCTTCCTCAAATTTGGAGACCAAAACTGCACACACTACTCCAGGTGTGGTCTCACCAGGGCCCTGTACAGCTGCAGAAGAACCTCTTTGCTCTTATACTCAATTCCCCTTGTTATGAAGGCCAGCATGTCATTAGCTTTTTTCACTGCCTGTTGTACTTAAATACTTGCTTTCAGTGACTGATGTATAAGAACACCTAGATCTCGTTGTGCTTCCCCTTTTCCTAACTTGACTCCATTTAGATAATAATCTGCCTTCCCATTCTTACTACCAAAGTGGATAACCTCACATTTATCCACCTTAAACTGCATCTGCCCACTCACCCAGCCTGTCCAAGTCACCCTGCATTCTCATAACATCCTCCTCACATTTCACACTGCCTCCCAGCTTTGTGTCATCGGCAAATTTGCTAATGTTACTTTTAATTCCCTCATCTAAATCACTTATATTGTAAACAGCTGCGGTCCCAGTACTGAACCCTGTGGTACCCCACTGGTTACCGCCTGCCATTCCGAAAGGGACCTGTTAATCGCTACTCTTTGTTTTCTGTCAGCCAGCCAATTTTCAATCCATGTCAGTACTCTGCCCCCAATACCATGTGCCCTAATTTTGCCCACTAATCTCCTATGTGGGACTTTATCAAAGGCTTTCTGAAAGTCCAGGTACACTACATCCACTGGCTCTCCCATGTCCATTTTCATAGTTACATCCTCAAAAAATTCCAGAAGATTAGTCAAGCACGATTTCCCCTTCGTAAATCCATGCTGACTCAGACCAATCCTGTTACTACTATCCAGATGTGTCGTAATTTCATCTTTTATAATTGTATATTTCATCTTTCCCACCACCGACATCAGGCTAACTGGTCTATAATTCCCTGTTTTCTCTCTTCCTCCCTTCTTGGAGAGGGACAACATTAGCCACCCTCCAATCCACAGGAACTGATCCTGAATCTATAGAACATTGGAAAATGATTACCAATGCATCCCGATTTCTAAAGCCACCTCCTTAAGTACCCTGGGATGCAGACCCTCAGGTCCCAGGGACTTATCAGCCTTCAGACCCAACAGCCTATCCAACACCATTTCCTGCCTAATATAAATTTCCTTCAATTCATCCATTACCCTAACTTGGCTAAAAGACGGCTGCCATTGGGAGCTGAATGTCCAAGGATATATGGTTTCTGTGAAAAATGAGGGCAGGGGATGACCTGTACAAGTGGGATGGGTTGCACCTGAACTGGAGGAAAATCAATATATTGGGAGGGAGGTTTGTTAATGCTATTGGGGAGGGTTTAAACTAGAAAATGAGGGAAGTGCAAGACAGACATATTCCAAATAAGAAATAATTTTTGAATGGAAGAAGGACTCTACCATGGCTGACAAATGAAGTCAGAGCCAATGTAAAAGCAAAAGAGAGGGCGTACAAGGAAGCCAAAGCTAGTGGGAAGATAGAGGATTGGGAAGCTTTTAGAAACTTGCAGAAGGAAACTAAGAAGGTCATTAGGAAGGAAAAGGTGAATTATAAAAGGAAGCTAGCGACTAATATCAAGAAAGATACTAAAAGCTTTTTTAAGAATATAAAGAGTAGAAGAGAGTTGAGGGTAGATATAGGACCAATAGAAAATGATGCTGGACGCAGAGACGGCAGAGGAACTGAATGCATATTTTGCATCAGTTTTCACAGTGGAAGGCATCTGCAGTATACCGGACATTTAAGAGTGTCAGGGGAGTGAAGTATGTGCAATGAAAATTATGACTGAGAAGGTGCTTGGGAAGATTAATGGTCTGAAGATGGATAAATCTCCTGACCTGATGAAATGCACACTTGGGTTCTGAAGGAAGTAGCTGGAGCAATTGCGGAGGTATTAAAAATGATAGTTAAAGGATTGATAGATTCTGGCATTGTACCAGATGTCCGGAAAATTGCAAACATTACTCCGCTATTTAAGAAGGGTGTGAGGCAGTAGAATGGAAACTATAGACCTGTTAGGCTAACATCAATGGTTGGGAAGTTTTTGGAATCGATTGTTAGGAATGAGATTACAGAGTACCTGGAAGCACATGACAAGATATGTGGACTGAAAAGCTTGAGCATATAGACATTAAGAAAGAGGATGTGCTGGAGCTTTTGGAAAGCATCAAGTTGGATAAATCACCGGGACTGGATAGGATGTACCCCCAGGATACTGTGAGAAGTGAGGGAGGAGATTGCTGAGCCTCTGGCAATATCTTTGCATCATCAATGGGGATGGAAGAGGTTCAAGAGGATTGGAGGGTTGCAGATGTTGTTCCCTTTTTCAAGTGTTACGTAACCGGCAACAATGAATATTAATCGAGACAGGTTATATAAAACCAACCAAACATCTATTAAACACATATAAATGATAAGAAAAAAAACAAAGGAAAACTTTAACCAGAGGGTAACAGGTACGCAGCCATTCACCAACTCACCACTCAGCTCTGGTTCTTAAAGCGTTAAATGCGAAAACAGTTCTTAAAGCGATACAGTGAGATACAGTTCTTAAAGCGATAACTTCGAAAGTCCAACAGTTTTACACATTCAATTGGGAGAGACTTTTCTGGAGAAGGATTTCTCCACAGACGCACCTTTACTGCCGGTTCTGTCCACAGGATTCCTGAGGCCGAAATTAAACAGTTTAAATCGACTGACCTTAAATTCCTTTAGAGAGAGAGCACCTGTTTGCATGAACTCATTGCCCTTTCTGGCAAGAGTTATCTCGATACAGATACTTCCCCAACGAAGACTCAATAAGGTCGATTCTTTATTAAACTGCCAAACGATGCTGACTTCTCTCGATCCTTCACTTCGATGAATTCTTCACTCTCCCTTCAAAACTGTCAGAATTGAGTAAATTGGCACTTCCAGCCACAAATTTGCAGTCCAAGTAATATGGAATCTTTCAACAGAACGTACAACCATTTTAAAAATGAAACTGCGTCACAAAAACAAACACAACAGAAATGGAGATACAGTATGTTCTACCTGGAAATCTACAAACTCAAAAACCTACTGAGTCATCTGAGTCGACCCTTATATAGTCTCAGGGCACATGTCATAACGTGACCTCACATCGGCGGGAAAATCACATCAGGTGACCTCCAAAAGACCATTACATCATTCTCACAAAAAAAACATCTCTTTTTTTAGTATAATTTTTATTGAGTTTTCAAAGTGAATACATGAAAAGATAATATCTACCCTCCCCGCTCCCCTTAACCCTTCCTCCCGATATATACTCCTACCTAAAAAGAAAAGAAAGAAAGAAGAAAAAAAGGAACCGCCTGGATATTGGAAGGTTTCCACATGCGCCATGGGATTCAAAATAAATTTAGTATATTTATTTATTACTTTCCCCAAGGGACCAAGATCTTTATCATCAGAGCAACTAAATATGCCATCCTATCTTTTGTAAATAAGGGCACCAAATACTCAAAAATGTTTCATATTTATCTCTTAAATTATAAGTAATTTTTTCAAGTGGAATAGAACTAGCCATTTCATTGTTCCAACGATTTATACTTAAATACGAATCAGATTTCCAAGTAACTGCTATAGCCTTCTTAGCTACTGCCAGTGCAATTTTTATGAATTCTTTCTGATATTTATTCAATTTAAGTTTCAGTTTTATCCCTTCAATGTCACCTAATAGAAATAATACAGGGTTATGTGAAAATTGAGTTCCAGTAATTTGTTCCTATAAGACTCTTAAATTTATCCAAAAAGGTTGAATTTTAGAACAAGACCAAGTAGAATGTAAGAAAGTACCAATTTCTTGATTACACTGAAAGCATTGATCAGGTAGATTTGAATTTAATCTATTTATTTTTTGTGGTGTAATATATAATTGGTGTAAAAAATTATATTGTACTAAGTCAAACGTTTATTGTATTTGTCATACTGTCAAGACAGTCTTGACCAATTTGATTCATCAATATTAATATTCAAATCCGTTTCCCATTTTGTTTTGACTTGTAGATTCCTTGTTTAATTGTCTTTTTGAATCAAATTATACATAAAAGAAATAATTTTTTAAATTTTTCCTTTTTGAATTAAAATTTCAATTTCATTAGGTTTTGGCAAAAACATTGTTTGACCCAGTTTGCCTTTTAAATAAGCCCTTAATTGAAGGTAACAAAAGAAAGTGTTATTTGATATTTTATATTTATTCTTTAGTTGTTCAAATGACATCAATATACCTCATTCATAACAGTCTCCTATAGATCTGATCCCTTTTTGGTACCAAATATATAAAAGTTGATTATCCAGTGTAAAGGGAATAAGTCTGTTTTGGAACAAAGGTCTCCTTGCTAATAAAGATTTCTGTATTTCATTATCAACATTTATCTTATTCCATAGATCAATCAAATGTTTTAATATAGGAGATTCTTTCTTTTCCTGTATCCATTTAGATTCCCATTTATATATAAAATCTTCAGGTGTACTTTCTCCTATCTTATCTAATTCTATTCTAATCCATGCCGGTTTTTGACCATCAAAGAAAGATGTAAATCTAAGTTGATTTGCTTTATAATAATTCTTAAAGTTTGGAAGTTGTAACCCTCCTAACTCAAATTTACATGTCAATTTTTCCAATGATATTTTTGACATCTTGCCGTTCCAAAGAAATTTCCTCACACATTTATTTAACTCTTGGAAAAATTTCTATGGCAATTGTATTGGTAATATTTGAAACAAATACTGTAATCTAGGAAATATATTCATTTTTACAACATTGACTGTACCCACTAATGTTATTGGTAGTATCATCCATTTGTCAAGATCTTCTTGAATTTTTTTCAATAGTGGTAAATAATTAAGTTTATATAAATTCTTTACATTATCAAGTCTTATACCTAAATACTTTATGCCATTTACTGGCCATCTAAATTGGGTTGCTAATCGACACTGGCTATAGTCTCCTTTAGTAAGAGGTAAAATTTCACTTTTATCCCAATTTATTTTATACCCTGATACTTTCCCATATTCATCCAATCTAGAAGATAATTTATGTAACGAATGCTGTGGGTTTGTTAAGTAAATCAAAACATCATCAGCAAAAAGATTAATTTTATATTCCTCCTGATTAACTCTAAAACCCATAATATCTGGATCAATTCTAATTAGTTCTGCTAATGGCTCTATCGCCAGTACAAATAAAGCAGGTGATAATGGACAACCTTGTCTAGTTGATCCTTTTAACTGGAATGGTGTTGAAATTTGAGTATTTGTCACTACTTTAGCATTAGAGTTAGTATTTAAAGTTTTAATCCAGTTTATAAAAGATATTCCTAACCCATATTTTTCTAATACTTTAAATAAAAAATCCCATTCCAATCTATCAAATGCTTTTTCTGCATCCAAGGCTACTACTATACTCATCTCCTCCCTTTTTTGTGCCAAATGAATTATACTGAGTAGCCGAGTTACATTATCTGCCAATTGTCTATTTTTAATAAATCTTATTTGATCAATGTGTATTAATTTTGGTAAATATTTAGATAATCTATTCGATAAAATTTTTGCTATTATTTTATAATCTGTGTTCAACAAAGAAATAGGCCTATATGATGTTGGTTTTAAAGGATCTCTGGCTTTTTTTGGCAATACTATTACAATCACTGTTGAAAAAGATACTGGGAGTTTATGTATTTTTTCTGCTTGACTTATTAACTCCATAGAGGGAGGAAATAATAAATCTTTAAACTTTTTATAAAATTCAGGTGGAAAACCATCTTCTCCTGGAGATTTATTACTTTGGAGTGATTCTAAAGCTTCTTCAACCTCTTTTAATGTAAAAGGCATATCTAATCCCTTCTGTTCTTCTGAATTCAATTTTGGAAGAGTTACTTGTGATAAAAACCTTTCTATCCCATTAACATCATTTTGTGATTCTGATTGATAGAATTCAGAATAGAAACTTTTGAAGGTTTCATTAATTTCTAAAGGTTTATAAGTAATTTTATTTGCACTTGTTCTAATTGCAATTATCCTTTTGGAAGCTTGTTCTGTTTTCAACTGCCAAGCAAGAATTTTATGTGCTCTCTCACCTATCTCAGAATACCTTTGCTTAGTTCTTATGATTGCTTTTTCCATTCTGTATGTCTGAAGCATATTATATCGTAACTTCTTATTGACATGTTGCCTTCGTTTTTCTTCTGACATACGTCTTTGAGATTCTTTTTCTAATTTTGTAATCTCTTTTTCCAATTGATCTAGTTCTGCCCTATATTCTTTAATTTTAGACGTATAACTTATTATCTGACCCCTCAAATATGCTTTCATCGCATCCCATAGTATAAATTTATCATGCACTGAATGAGAGTTTGTATCCAAAAAAAATTGGATCTGCTTTTTCATAAAATCACAAAAATCTTGATGTTTTAATAGTTCTTCCTTATCAGTCATTATTATTGTCATTAATAGAGGAGAATGATCTGACAATATTCTTGCTTTATATCCCATATTTTTCACTCTGTTTTGAATATGCATTGAAAATAGGAAAAGATCTATCCTTGAATAAGTTTTGTGTCTATTAGAATAGAACGAATAGTCTCTTTCTTTAGGATTAATTCTTCTCCATATATCAATCAAATTTAAATCTTTCATCAATAATAAAGTTAGTTTTACTACCTTCGATTTTGTGACAACCTTAGTTGATCTATCTAAGACTGGGTCTAGGCAAAAATTAAAATCTCCTCCTACTAATATTTTTTTCATGTGCATCAGCCAAATTCAAAAAAGCTTCTTGTATGAATTTTGCATCATTTTCATTTGGTGCATAAATGTTCATGAAAGTCCATAATTCAGAAAAAAGTTGACAGTGTATAATCACATATCTCCCCGCAGAATCAGTTATTACATTTTGTATTCTAATTGGTAACGTTTTATTAATCAAAATTGCTACTCCCCTCGCTTTTGAATTAAATGAAGCTGCAACACCACCCACCCAATCTCCCTTTAATTTCTCATGTTCTGTTTCTGTTAAATGCGTTTCCTGTAAGAAGGCTAAATCTACCTTCATTTTCTTAATATGTGTTAAGATTCTTTTTCTTTTCACCAGTCCATTAAGCCCATTAACATTAAAACTCAAAAAATTCAATAAATTAGTCATTATTCTTAACAAAGTTACTCCAATCTAAAACAAACGTTCTGAACTTAAAGAAGGGTAACTTTGAAGGTATGAGACATGAATTAGCTAAGATAGACTGGCAAATGACACTTAAAGGGTTGACGGTGGATATGCAATGGCAAGCATTTAAAGATCGCATGGATGAACTACAACAATTGTTCATCCCAGTTCGGCAAAAGAATAAATCAAGGAAGGTAGTGCACCGGTGGCTGACAGGGAAATTAGGGATAGCATTAATTCCAAAGAAGAAGCATACAAATTAGCCAGAAAAAGTGGCTCACCTGAGGACTGGGAGAAATTCAGAGTTCAGCAGAGGAGAACAAAGGGCTTAATTAGGAAGGGGAAAAAAGATTACGAGAGAAAACTGGCAGGGAACATAAAAACTGACTGTAAAAGCTTTTATAGATATGTGAAAAGAAAAAGATTGGTTAAGACAAATGTAGGTCCCCTACAGACAGAAACAGGTGAATTGATTATGGGGAGCAAGGACATGGCAGACCAATTGAATAATTACTTTGGTTCTGTCTTCACTAAGGAGGACATAAATAATCTTCCAGAAATAGTAGGGGACAGAGGGTTCAGTGAGATGGAGGAACTGAGGGAAATACATGTTAGTAGGGAAGTGGTGTTAGGTAAATTGAAGGGATTAAAGGCAGATAAATCCCCAGGGCCAGATGGTCTGCATCCCAGAGTGCTTAAGGAAGTAGCCCAAGAAATAGTGGATGCATTAGTGATAATTTTTCAAAACTCTTTAGATTCTGGACTAGTTCCTGAGGATTGGAGGGTAGCTAATGTAACCCTAATTTTTAAAAAAGGAGGGAGAGAGAAACCAGGGAATTATAGACCGGTTAGCCTAACATCGGTGGTGGGGAAACTGCTAGAGTCAGTTATCAAAGCTGTGATAACAGCACATTTGGAAAGCGGTGAACTCATCGGACAAAGTCAGCATGGATTTGTGAAAGGAAAATCATGTCTGACGAATCTCATAGAATTTTTTGAGGATGTAACTAGTAGAGTGGACAGGGGTGAACCAGTGGATGTGGTATATTTGGATTTTCAAAAGGCTTTTGACAAGGTCCCACACAGGAGATTAGTGTGCAAACTGAAAGCACATGGTTTTGGGGGTAAGGTATTGATGTGGATAGAGAATTGGTTGGCAGACAGGAAGCAAAGAGTGGGAATAAACGGGACCTTTTCAGAATGGCAGGCAGTGACTAGTGGGGTACCGCAAGGCTCAGTGCTGGGACCCCAGTTGTTTACAATATACATTAATGACTTGGATGAGGGAATTAAATGCAGCATCTCCAAGTTTGCGGATGACACGAAGCTGGGCGGCAGTGTTAGCTGTAAGGAGGATGCTAAGAGGATGCAGGGTGACTTGGATAGGTTAGGTGAGTGGGCAAATTCATGGCAGATGCAATTTAATGTGGATAAATGTGAAGTTATCCACTTTGGTGGCAAAAACAAGAAAACAGGTTATTATCTGAATGGTGGCCGATTCGGAAAAGGGGAGGTGCAACGAGACCTGGGTGTCATTATACACCAGTCATTGAAAGTGGGCATGCAGGTACAGCAGGCGGTGAAAAAGGCGAATGGTATGCTGGCATTTACAGCAAGTGAATTCGAGTACAGGAGCAGGGAGGTACTACTGCAGTTGTACAAGGCCTTGGTGAGACCACACCTAGAGTATTGTGTGCAGTTTTGGTCCCCAGATCTGAGGAAAGACATCCTTGCCATAGAGGGAGTATATAGAAGGTTCACCAGATTGATTCTTGGGATGGCAGGACTTTCATATGATGAAAGACTGGATGAACTAGGCTTATACTCGTTGGAATTTAGAAGATTGAGGGGAGATCTGATTGAAACGTATAAAATCCTAAAGGGATTGGACAGGTTAGATGCAGGAAGATTGTTCCCGATGTTGGGGAAGTCCAGAACGAGGGGTCACAGTTTGAGGATAAAGGGGAAGCCTTTTAGGGCCGAGATTAGGAAAAACTTCTTCACGCAGAGAGTGGAGACTCTGTGGAATTCTCTGCCACAGGAAACAGTTGAGGCCAGTTCATTGGCTATATTTAAGAGGGAGTTAGATATGGCCCTTGTGGCTAAAGGGATCAGGGGATATGGAGGGAAGGCTGGTACAGGGTTCTGAGTTGGATGATCAGCCATGATCATACTGAATGGCGGTGCAGGTTCGAAGGGCCAAATGGCCTACTCCTGCACCTATTTTCTATGTTTCTATGTTTTCTATGTAACTTCTCAACACTCATAGTTCCTTGGGGAATCTCTTTTTACCTCACCATGTTGCTATGTGTTTCCCTCCCAATCATCCGGGCAAAAAGAAATAAAAGATAGATATGATACAAAAAAAAAGAAAAAACAAAATACCCCCTGACTAATGTTGTGAATGAAAAGATACACAACACTACCCCCCTATATTTTGCGGGTCGTGGCTATTGCCACGCTTGCACACATGAGTCGTGTAGCGATTGGTCAGTATTTCTTCCAGCTCCCCCGTAACAAAAAAAATTATATATATATACAAAAAAAAATTAATGTCACTATTCCCAGCTAGTAATCCTCAAATTTTAACCTTTCTTCCCCTCCCTCATAATTAATAATATAATTATATATTCATCCACCTTTAAAAATCCAACAGGTCTATTCCTTGACCCAATCTTCATCTTCAATCCATCTCTCACCCCTGGGTTTTTTTCTTGTATCTGGTGAATATTCAAAGAATCTCACACAAACTCCTCCGCCTTCTGGTAATCTTCAAAAAATCTTTTTTCTCCACCAGCCAAAAAAATCTTCAGGGTTGCAGGATAACGCAATATAAATCAATAACCGTGATTCCATAGGACTTTTTTCACTGGATTAAATTTCTTCCTTCTCTTCAAAAGCTCATAACTTATGTCAGGGTAGAAAAAAATTTTCTTCCCTTCTATCATCAATGGCCCTTTTCTATTCTTGGCAGCTTGGGCAGCCGCCTGTAGAATCCTTTCTTTGTCTTGAAATCTTAAGAATTTTATTAAAATTGATCATGGATATTGGTCCTCTTGTGGTTTTGGTCTTAGAGCTCTATGTGCCCGCTCAATTTCAATTGATCGGTCTTCCTCTTTCATTTGCAAAGTTTCCAGGATCCATCTTTGAAAAAATTCTATTGGATTGTCTCCCTCTATACCTTCTTTAAGACCAACAGTTTTAATATTATTTCGTCTACTAAAATTTTCCAACAAGTCCACTTTCTCCAAGAGTTGATCTCTTTCCGTGTTCCAGACAAGCATATCATTTTCTGTTTTTTCCACTCTATCTTCAATATGCTCCATTGTTCTTTCCATCTTCTGAAGTTTCATATCCATGTTGTCCTGTCTTTTCATAGCTTTATCACAGCACATCTTCACGTTTCTAAGCTCTGTTCTTAATTTTCTTAGTTCAGCCGTTACTTGCAATAAAGCCTCTCTTATGTCTCTGTCGCCTCCTTTACTTCCAGTCTCTTCCAGTTCTTCCTCCTCTTCTTCATCTGTATTCTCTGCGGAATCCAATTCTGACTCTGAGTCACTTTCACTTGCAGAGGCCGTCGGTTCTTCTAGTTTGAGTTGTGTCGATTTGCGCATGTGTACTTCTTTGCGCATGCGCATTTCCGGCATCTTCTTCCTAGAGACCGCTACCGCCGCCATTGCTCTGTTCTTCTACGCCAGAGATAAAATGCGTCTCCTCCGAAGGAGATCCAACCTGAATCCGAGGCTCCATCACTGCAGTAGGCCCTTTTTTCTTCCCATCTCGCGGCGACTTCACAACAACAGACTTCTTTTGTTGCGGTTTACGAGGCATATCGTAAAGTAATCTTGTGGAGTTTATAAGTAGTTTTCAGAAAGTATTTATTAACTTTGCTTTGTTTAAACGGTACTTTGCTGATTTTTTACGGGAGAGCTGGATTTACACGTCTCAATCCCACGTCATCACGTGACATCCCCAAAAACAGATCTCCTTGAGCATGTAACACCTCGCTTCAAAAAAAAAAAAAAAAAAAAAATTTGGTCTCTTGAAGAACAAAATTTTAACAATTTATACAAAAAAATACAAAGGTATAAAATTTACAAAATACACAATATATACAATCTTATCTTTCAGCCCCTTACAAACTAATGTACAGTAGGAGTGTTACAAATGATAAAATATCACTCCAAAAAAGCAAATTTTCATTGTACATTTAACATCTAGATAAACAATCAGCAATCACATTGTCTTTACTCTTGATATGAGTGATCAAACTATTGTACTCCTGTAACATTAAACTGGATTATTAAATTGGAGTTTAACTTCCTTAACCCTTCTCCTTAACAGTCACAGTGGCAATTTCTCTCTCATAATACGGTTTTATCATATTTATATGACGCAACTGTGTTATCTTTCTCCTGTCTGGGGTTTTTAACCACATAATCCACCTCATTTACTTTAGATTTAATCTCATAAGGACCATAGAATTTGGCTTGTAATGAGATTGTTTGCACTGGGAAGAGAACCAACACCTTATCTCCAGGCTTAAATGACCTCATCCTAGCTTCCTTATCATATCACGTCCTCATCTTCTCTTGAGCTAACTTTAAATTTTCCTTGGCCATACTACAAGCTTTGTACAATCTGTCTTTAAATTTCAAAACATAATCTAACAAACTAGTGTGTACTTCTTTATTAATCCACTGTTCCTTCAACAAAGCCAAAGGTCCTCGAACTCTATGTCCAAACACAAGTTCAAAAGGACTAAAACCTAATGATTCCTGTACTGCCTCCCTTACTGCAAAAATTAGTAAGTGTATACCTTCATCCCAATCCTTTTCATTTTCCACACAATATGTCCTAATCATAGTTTTTAGCGTAGAATGAAATCTCTCCAAGGCTCCTTGTGATTCTGGATGATAGGCTGAGGAAATAATCTGCTTTGCTCCCAGTTTATAAACTATCTGCTGAAACAACCCAGACATAAAAATACTTCCTTGATCTGATTGTATTTCTTTACGCAGCCCAAAATAAGTGAAGAATTTTATAAGAGCCTTTGTCACAGTTTTGGCTGTTATATTCCTAAGAGGTACTGCCTCTGGAAACCTAGATGCTGTGCACATAATAGTTATTAAATATTGATGTCCAGTTTTAGTTTTTGGCAAAGGACCTACACAGTCTACAATGATTTTTGAAAATGGCTCACCAAATACAGGAATTGGTTGCAGTGGAGCCACTGGAGTAACCTGATTAGGTTTACCAACGATTTGACATGTATGACACGTTCTACAAAATGTCGCCACATCTTGTCTTAAACTAGGCCAATAAAAATGTTTAGAAACTTTGTTCATAGTTTTCTTTACCCCTGAATGACCATCCAAAGGAATACTATGAGTCATAGTCAAAATCTCATTCCGGTAAATTTTAGGAACAACAACCTGATGATTAACTTCCATTCCTCACTAGCAGGAATTGTAGTCGATCTCCACTTTCTCATTAGTACCCCCTTCTCAAAATAATATCCAACTGGTACTTTTCCAATTTCACTATCTGGAAGAGCTTGTTCTGTTAATTTAACTATCTCAGGATCCCTACCCTGCTCTGCCATCATCTCCGTCCAAGATAAAGACAAATCTTCCTGATCAGACTTACCATCAAAATCCTGATCAAATAAGGTAGGTAAGAAAGTTTCTGATACATCCTCAAAATTCGAATCTTGATTTGAACTGTCATGGGTAACAACCACATCCTTTACATCAGTCTTTTTAGCCATAGCTCTTGTTACAACACAGGAAGAATCTGTGTTAGAATCGCTCTGTGGTTCCTCAGAATTTGAATTTATTGTCAAATGCACTTCAGGAAAAACTTGTCCACCTGCTAAATCATTCCCTAACAAAAGAGAAACATCATTCACAGGTAAACTGGATTGTAGTCCTACTTTAACAACCCCTGTAACTAATCCTGACCATAAATTTACTCTGTGTAAATGTACTGGCATAAGGGCACTCCCTACTCCTCTTATATAATTTACCTCACCAATGTCAGACTCATCACTAAACCTTAACACACTGTCTAATATTAGTGATTGTGAAGCCCCAGTATCTCTAAGTATCCTTATCGGTACTGCATTGGATCCTTCTTTCAAGGATACAAATCCTTCTGTTATAAAAGCCTCATATCCCTTCTTAACTTGGTCAGACTCTGACACATCTTCATTAATATTTTCTAAACCCTGCAGCTTTACAGGTTTTTCCATATGCTGCACACAAGCATCTGGGGCCACTTCTTTCTCTTTCCATTTCAATCGGAAGCAATTAGCCACTACATGTCTAGGTTTCTTACAACAATTACAAATAATACCAAAATGTCTTTCCTTCACAGGTCTCCCTTCATCCTTACTTTTCTCACCAACTTCAGATTTAATTTCTGATTTACCTTGACTCTCTGTGTTAGTTTTCCTTTTAAAAATTTTACCTGGAGAAAATTTATTCTTGGGAATTAAAACATACTCATCAGCCAATTTAGCAATCTCCTGCAATGTAGCAGTGTCCCGTTCATTTAAGTATGTTCTCACTTCAACAGGAATGCTTCTTTTAAATTCCTCCTGCAAAATCAGCTCTTTCAATTTATTATACTCCCCATTCACATTTTTAGAGGAAACCCATCTCTCAAAACATACAGATTTCTCATAGGCAAATTCCACATAAGTTTTTTCCACCGATTTCTTCAAACTTGTAAATCTTTCTCTATACACTTCAGGAACCATCTCATATGCCTTTAATATATTCTCTTTAACAATATCATAATCCAGTGCTTGTTCAGCATTTAAAGCTGTATAAACTTGTTGTGCCTTGCCTTTAATTACACTTTGTAACATCACTGGTCATTGGTCCTTAGGCCACTTTAAACTCAGAGCAACTGTTTCGAAATGTTTGAAATATGCATCCACATCAGCTTCATTAAATGGAGGAGCCAAAACAACCTCACGACTAGCAATAAATTGTTTCGTAGAACCAGAAGACTGATTCCCAGACCTTATTTTCTCCATCTCTAGCTCAAATTTCCTCTGGTTTTCAGTTTCTCTTTCTTTCATTTCCACTGTAAATCTTTCAAACTTTAACTGTTCAAGATGCAACTGCATTTCCAGATTACTCATTGGAAACTTCTCTAACACCTCCTCCTCAAAATATTCCAAATTAATATAATGTTCAGCAATTTTCCTTTGTATGAAAGCCTTGGTAGAATTTCTCGTAATTCCTTTAATATCCAACTTCTTAGCAATCCTCAATACCACAGGTTTTCTCGCATTCCCCAAATATCCCGAGTCAGGCGTCTTCAAAAACCCGTCAATATCCATTGTTGCCAAATACAACACACACACCAATCAAACCAAACAAAAAAGGGTATTCCCTTTTACCAAATCAAAATGGCAATTACCAGCACTTAAACTCAAAATCGGAACATATCCCACGAGCCCCCACAAATCATGTTACGTAACCGGCAACAATGAATATTAATCGAGACAGGTTATATAAAAACAACCAAACATTTATTAAACACGTATAAACGATAAGGAAAAAAAAACAAAAGAAAACTTTAACCGGAGGTTAACAGATATGCAGCTGTTCACCAACTTGCCACTCGGCTCTGGTTCTTAAAGTGTTAAATGTGAAAACAGTTCTTAAATCGATACAGTCAGATACAGTTCTTAGAGCGATAACTTCGAAAGTCCAACAGTTTTACACATTCAATTGGGAGAGACTTCTCTGGAGAAGGATTTCTTCACAGACGCACCTTTACTGCAAGTTCTGTCCACAGGATTCCTGAGGCCGAAATTAAACAGTTTAAATCGACTGACCTTAAATTCCTTCAGAGAGAGAGAGCATCTTTTTACATGAACTCATTGCCCTTTCCGGCAAGAGTTACCTCGATGCAGGTACTTCCCCAACGAAGACTCAATAAGGTTGATTCTTTATTAGACTGCCAAACGATGCCGACTTCTCTCGATCCTTCACTTCGATGAATTCTTCACTCTCCCTTCAAAACTGTCGGAATTGAGTAAATTGGCACTTCCAGCCACAAATTTCCAGTCCAAGTACTATAGAATCTTTCAACAGAACGTATAACCGTTTTAAAAATGAAACTGTGTCACAAAAACAAACACAACAGAAACGGAGATACAGCACGTTCTACCTGGAAATCTACAAACTCAAAAACCTACTGCGGCACCTGAGTCAACCCTTATATAGTCACGGGGGTGGGGTGGGCACATGTTATCACGTGACCTCACATCGGTGGGAAAATCACATCAGGTGACCTCCAAAAGACCATTACATCATTCTCACAAAAAAAAACAGATCTCCTTGAGCATGTAACACAAGAAAGCCTAGGAAATTATAGACCAGTGAGCTTACTTCGATGGTTGGTAAGTTGATGGAGAAGATCCTGAGAGGCGGATTTATGAACATTTGGAGAGGTTTAATATGATTAGGAATAGTCAGCATGGCTTTGTCAAGGCGGGTCATGCCTTATGAGCCTTATTGAATTTTTTGAGGATGTAACTAAACACATTGATGAAGGTAGAGCACTGTATATGGATTGCAGCAATGCATTTGATAAAGTATCCCATGCAAGGCCTATTGAGAAAGTAAGGAGGCATGGGATCCAAGGAGACCTTGCTTTGTGGATCCAGAATTAGCTTGACCAGGGAAGGCAAAGAGTGGTTGTAGATGGGTTATGTTCTGCATGGAGGTCAGTGAACAGTGGTGTGCCTCAGGGATCTGATAAGACTCTTGGCAGGGTGGAGGATCAGAGGGATTTTGGAGTCTGAGTCCATAAGACACTCAAAGCCGCTGTGCAGGTTGACTGTGTGGTTAAGACAGCATACTGTGCATTGGCTTTCATCAACCCTGAGATGAGTTTAAGAGCCGAGAGGTAATGTTACAACTATATAGGACCCTGATCAGACCCCAACTGGAGTACTGTGCTCAGTTCTGGTCACCTCACTACAGGAAGGATGTGGAAACCATAGAAAAGGTGCAGAGGAGAGTTACAAGGCTGTTGCCTGGATTAGGGAGCTTGCCGTATGAGAATAGGTTAAATGAACTTGGCCTTTTCTCCTTGGAGTGATGGAGGATGAGAGGTGACCTGATAGAGGTGTATAAGATGATGAGAGGCATTGATCATGTGGATAGTCGGAGGCTTTTTCCCAGGGCTGGAATGGCTAACACGAGAGGGCACAGTTTTAAGGTGCTTGGAAGTAGGTACAGAGATGTCAGGGCATGTTTTTACGCAGAGGGTTGTGAGTGCACGGAATGGGCTGCCGGCAACAGTGGTGGAGGGGGATATGATAGGATCTTTTAAGAGACTCCTGGATCTTAGAAAAATAGAGGGCTATGGGTAACCCTAAGTAATTTCGAAAATAAGTATATGTTCGGCACAGCATTGAATTGTGCTGTAGGTTTTCTATATTTCTATGTTCAAGATAGGGAAAAGACAGCATGGTTTCCTGAAAAGAAAATCCTGCCTGACAAACATAGTGTAATATTTTAGACCATAAGACAAAGGAGCAGAAGTTGGCCATTCGGCCCATCGAGTCTGCTCCGCCATTTTATCATGAGCTGATCCATTCTCCCATTTAGTCCCACTCCCCCGCCTTCTCATCATAACCTTTGATGCCCTGGCTACTCAGATACCTATCAAAATCTGCCTTAAATACACCCAATGACTTGGCCTCCACTGTTGCCCGTGCCAACAAATTTCATAGACTCACCACCCTCTGGCTAAAAAAATTTCTTCGCATTTCTGTTTGAATGGGCGCCCTTCAATCCTTGAACCATGCCCTCTCGTACTAGACTCCCCCATTATGGCAAACAACTTTGCCACATCCACTCTGTCCATGCCTTTCAACATTCGAAATGTTTCTATAAGGTCTCCCCTCATTCTTTGAAACTCCAAGGAATACAGTCCAGGAGCGGACTAACATTCCTCATATGTTAACCTTCTCATTCCCAGAATCATTCTAGTGAATTTTCTCTGTATCCTGTCCAAAGTCAGCACATCCTTTCTTAAATAAGGAGACCAAAACTACCCACAGTACTCCAAGTGAGGTCTCACCAGCACCTTATAGAGCCTCAACATCACATCCCTGCTCCTATACTCTATTCCTCTAGAAATAAATGCCAACATTGCATTCGCATTCTTCACTACCGACTCATCCTGGAGGTTAACCTTAAGGGTATCCTGTACAAGGACTCCCAAGTCCTGTTGCATCTCAGAACTTTGAATTCTCTCCCCATTTAAATAATAGTCTGCCCATTTATTACTTCTGCCAAAATGCATAACCATACACTTTCCAACATTGTTCTTCATTTGCCACTTCTTTGCCCATTCTTCCAATCTATCCAAGTCTCTCTGCAGACTCTCCATTTCCTCAGCACGACCGGCCCCTCCACCTATCTTCGTATCATCAGCAAACTTAGCCACAAAGCCATCTATTCCATAATCCAAATCGTTGATGTACAATGTAAAAAGAAGTGGCCCCAACACGGACCCCTGTGGAACACCACTGGTAACCAGCAGCCAACCAGAATAGGATCCCTTTATTCCCACTCTCTGTTTCCTGCCAATCAGCCAACGCTCTATCCACGTATGTAATTTTCCCGTAATTCCATGGGCTCTTATCTTGTTAAGTAGCCTCATGTGTGGTCTGTAACTCTTGGGAATGGGGTGAGGTGGGAGTGGGGAAGGTGAGAGCTGGGGTGTATGTGGGAGTGGATCGAGTGGAGGGGAAGCTGGGAGGGGTTGGGGATGGGAGGTGAGAGTGGTGGGAATGGAGCAAGTGGGGGGACGGTGGGAGTGGACGGAGGGTGAGACTGTAGGGGAAGTCAGGGTGGTAGGAAGGTAGGAGTAGGGAGAAGGAGTGGGGTGGAAGGTAGGAGTGGTGGGGATGGTTGAAATGGGTGGAGGTGCGAGTGAGGAAAGTGGGAGTGGAGTGAGCTGGGGAAGATGGGAGGCGGGAGTTGGAAAAGTGGGAGTGGGGAGAGGTGGGAGTAGGGGGAGTGTGGGAGGAAGGTGGGAGTGGGGGGAAAGTGGGGTGGAAGTTGGGAGTGCAGGGGAAAGTGGAGGGTAGAAGGGAGTGGTGGGGATGGTTGGAATGGGGGAGGTGGGAGTGTGATGAAAGTGGGAGTGGGGGAAGTTGGGAGTGTGGGGAGGAGGGAGTGGGGGAGGTGGGAGTGGAGGGGAAGATAGGAGCAGGTAAACATGGGAGTTGGCAAGTGAACGTGGGAGGTGAAGGTGGGAGTGGGGGAGTGTGGGAAATTGGAACTGGGGGGAGCAAGGAGTTGGGAAGGATTAGAGTGGGGGGAAGATGGAACTGGGAGTGGAGTGGGGGTGGGATTGGGGACAGATTATTTGTTGGGAGAAATGGGAGTGGGGTGACGGGAATTGGTGGAGGTGAGAGTGTCGGGGTAGGTGGGAGTAGTGGAAGTGAGGGTGAGAGTAGGATTGGGGTGGGAAGATGGGTGTGAGGGGATGGTGGGAGTGGAGGGAAGGTTTGAGTCAGGAGAGGTTGGGAGTACAAGGTAACTGGGAGTGGGGCGGAAGGTGGCCTTGGAATATGAAAGTGGGAAGAAGTTGGGGTGGGAGGTGGAAGTAGGGGGAGGAACGTGGGAAGGGGCAGGGAAGTGGAATGGTGATAGTGGGAGTGGGGGCATGGGTATGGGGGAGTGAGAGTGTGAGGAAGAAGGTGTGAGTGGTGGGGAAGGTGGAAGTGCAGGGAGGTGGCAGTGGAGGGGAAGGTTAGGGGGAAGTGGGAGTGGGGGCTTGGGGTGAAGGACATGGGAGTGGGGGTTGTGGAGTGGGATTTGGGAGCAGGGGAGAAGGTGGGAGTGGGAGTGTTCATGGGAGTTGGGATGGCGGGAAGGTAGGAGTGGGGGATAGTGGGAGTGGTGGAGTGGGGAATGGTGGGAGTTGGAAGACAGGAATGTGGGGGAAGGAGGGAGTGGGGGTGAAGGTTGGAGTTGGGGAAGATGAGAGTGGGGGATGGTGGGAGTGGTGGAGTGGGGAGATGGTGGGAGTGGGGAAGGAGGGAGTAGGGGTGAAGGTGGGAGCTGGGGAAGATGAGAGTGGGGTGAAGGTGGGAGTTGGGGAAGACGGGAATGTGGGAGTGGTGCAATGGGGGATGGTGGGAGTGGGGGAAGGAGGGAGTGGTAGAGTGGGTAATGGGAGTGGGGGTGAAGGTGGGAATTGGGGAAGACGGGAATGTGGGAGTGGTGGAGTGGGGGGACGATGAGAGTGGGGGATGGTGAGAGTGGGGGATGGTGGGAGTGGGGGAAGGAGGGAGTGGGGGTGAAGGTGGGAGTTGGGGAAGATGAGAGTGGGGGATGGTGGGAGTGAAGGTGAGAGTTGGGGAAGACGGGAATGTAGAAGTGGTGGAGTGGCCGGATGATGAGAGTGGGGGATGGTGGAAGTGGGGGAAGGAGGGAGTGGGGCTGAAGGTGGGAGTTGGGGGAAGACGGGAATGTGGGAAGGTGGAAGTGGGCGTTAGTGGCAGCATGGTGATGGTTGGAGTGGGGTTAATGGGGAGGAAGTAGAAGTGGGTAAGGAGAGACCAGGGCAGGAAGTTGGGAGTGGGGTGCTCATGAGAGTTGGGGGGATGATGTGTGTGGGGTGGGACTGGGGGGGGGGAGTCGGAGTGGGGTTGAAGGCTGGAGTGGAGAGGGATTGTGGGGGAAGGTAGAAGGGGGCAGGTGTATGGGAGTGGGGGGATTGTGGGGGAAGGTGGGAATTGATGGTAGTGTGGGGAATGGTGAGAGTAGAGGATAGTAGGGGGAAGGTGAGTGTGTGGAGAGTGGGGGGAAGGTGTGAATGGGGACAAAGGGAGTGAGGGTGTTTGCAGGAGATGGGAGGATGGCGGGAGTGGGGGAGTGGTGAGAAGGTGGGAGTGGGGGATGTTAGGAGTTGGGGTAAAGTGGGAGTAGGTGAGTAGGTAGAAGTGGGGGCAGTGGCGGTGTCTGTGGGAGTGGGGGAAGAGAATGAGCGGGGTGAAGATGGGGGTGTGGGCAAGGTGAAAGTGGGGGGAAGTTGGGATTGAGGGGAAAGTCGGAGTGGGGTTGAATGTGGGGTGGGGGAAGTGGGAAAGGTGAGAGGGTCCAGAGTGTGGGAGTGTGTGTGCTGCTGGGAGTGAGGGGGTTGGTGTGTATGGGGGGGGGACTGTAGTAGGGGGTGGTGGGAGTTGGTAGTGTAGGGTATGTTGGGAGTAGAGGGTAGTGGGAAGGTGGGAGCGTGGTGGAGTGGAGGGGTGAAGGTGGGAGTGTGGGGAATGTGGAAGTGAGGGTTGGTGGGAGTGAGTGGGTAGGTTGGAGTGGGGAAGAAGGTTGGTGTGGAGGGAGGTGGGAGTGGGGGGGTAGTTGGGATTGGGGGGAATGGTGGAGTGGGGGGAGTTGGGAGTGTAGGGGAAGGTAGGAGTGGGGTAGAAGTGTGGGAGTGGAGGGTGATAGGTGGAAGTAGGGGGTTGGTGGGATTGAGGGGAAGGTAGAAGTGTGGGTGCAAAGTGGGAGTGGGGTTGGTTGAGAAGACAGCACACCCCTAGAAGTGGACATGTCAATGATCTGATCTGATAAATGGCAATAGAATTCATAACAGCGATACATCATTCACTATCTCTCAGTTTGGAAGGCATTCACTTGACCACTGCACCTGCAGGTACACCAGCAAGTTCACACCGGGGAAATGTCATTCATCTGCTCTGTGTGTGGGATGGGTTTTATTCAATCACACGAGCTATTGAAACACCAACAAGTTCATGCGGGTGAGTAGCTATACTTGGCTCAGTTTGTCGCTTTCTATTAGTATAGTTTCACCCCTGCTATGAGTCTGGAAAGAGGTTCATTCAGTTGGCCCACTTTGTGAGTTCTGGTTAGTTTGCAACCCATAGAGGCCAAACTTCTGTCCTGGGTCAGCAAAGAATTTTACTCAAGCATCCCACTTGCTGAAAAACCAGCAACTTCACTTCAGGGAGGAAGTTCACTTCAGTTCTATGTGAAATTTTAACCATCCTAGTGCCTGAATCCAGTTGGAAGTTCATAGGGAACGAGTAATATCAGATACTCCAGATTTTCCGGCAGCGCATCACACCCAGGGGTGAACCTTGGTCACAGAGCATTGGAGGGGTTTCTTCTCCTGATGTTAGACTTAAAATAGGCTTGTGTTTAATATAGTGGGTCTGTGACAAATATATCAATTCTTTTTCAAATCCTGTGTCTCAGCTGCTTACTGTCTCTGTCACATGGCCAATGTACAGTAGAGAGGCCACTCAGTCCAGGTGGTACCTGCTTGTGTTCCTATTAAATCCATCATTGCTGTTCACCTGTCACTCAGCCTATAATGTCAGATTGCAATTGGTCATCAGTCTGTGGGCGAAGAAGTTTACCTTGAATTTTCTCTCTGACTTTCTGAAAACTGCAGAAGACGATGAGTTCACAGGGTCTGTCCTAAATATTGCTCCTTTCAAGGCTCTGGGCCAAAGAAGAATGTTAAACTCTTTCTACCCTGTGCTATGCAACATTTTGGGTCATTTTCACTGATTTCAAAGGGCTGTGCCTCACACAGCTGGGTTTTTGCAATATGACACTCTCCTCAAGTATGACAGCAGAGTGGTGGGCAAATCTTCAGTGGAGTAGTACCAGAAAGAAAAGAGGCGCCAGCACAAATCAAGGTTTTGGGACTTCGGACGTGGACCCAGGAATTTACGGGCAGTAGGAGAAGGGAATCAGACCAGGAGGATGAGACTACAAATAGAAACATAGAAACATAGAAAATAGGTGCAGGGGAAGGCCATTCGGCCCTTCGAGCCTCCACCGCCATTCGGTATGATCATGGCTGATCATCCAACTCAGAACCCTGTATCAGCCTTCCCTCCATACCCCCTGATCCCTTTAGCCACAAGGGCCATATCTAACTCCCTCTTAAATATAGCCAATGAACTGGCCTCAACTGTTTCCTGTGGCAGAGAATTCCACAGATTCACCACTCTCTGTGTGAAGAGGTTTTTCCTAATCTCGGCCCTAAAAGGCTTCCCCTTTATCCTCAAACTGTGACCCCTCATTCTGGACTTCCCCAATATCGGGAACAATCTTCCTGCATCTAGCCTGTCCAATCCCTTTAGGATTTTATATGTTTCAATAAGATCCCCCCTCAATCTTCTAAATTCCAACGAGTATAAGCCTAGTCAATCCAGTCTTTCATCATATGAAAGTCCTGCCATCCCAGGAATCAATCTGGTGAACCTTCTTTGTACTCCCTCTATGGCAAGGATGTCTTTCCTCAAATTAGGGGACCAAAACTGCACACAATACTCCAGGTGTGGTCTCATCAAGGCCTTGTACAACTGCAGTAGTACTTCCCTGCTCCTGTACTCGAATCCTCTTGCCATGAATGCCAGCATACCATTCGCCTTTTTCACCACCTGCTGTACCTGCATGCCCACTTTCAATGCTGGTGTATAATGACATCCAGGTCTCGTTGCACCTCCCCTTTCCCGAATCGGCCACCATTCAGATAATAATCTGTTTTCCTGTTTTTGCCACCAAAGTGGATAACCTCACATTTTTCCACATTAAATTGCCTCTGCCATGAATTTGCCCACTCACCTAACCTATCCAAGTAACCCTGCATCCTCTTAGCATCCTCCTCACAGCTAACACTGCCGCCCAGCTTGGAGATGCTGCATTTAATTCCCTCATCTACGTCATCAATATATATTGTAAACAACTGGGGTCCCAGCACTGAGCCTTGCGGTACCCCACTAGTCACTGCCTGCCATTCTGAAAAGTTCCCATTTATTCCCACTCTTTGCTTCCTGTCTGCCAACCAATTCTCTATCCACATCAATACCATACCCCCAATACCATGTGCTTTAAGTTTGCACACTAATCTCCTGTGTGGGACCTTGTCAAAAGCCTTTTGAAAATCCAAATATACCACATCCATTTGTTCTCCCCTATCCACTCTATTAGTTACATCCTCAAAAAATTCTATGAGATTCGTCAGACATGATTTTCCTTTCACAAATCCATGCTGACTTTGTCCGATGATTTCACTGCTTTCCAAGTGTGCTGTTATCACATCTTTGATAACTGACTCTAGCATTTTCCCACCACTGATGTTAGGCTAACCGGTCTATAATTCCCTGGTTTCTCTCTCCCTCCTTTTTTAAAAAGTGGGGTTACATTAGCTACCCTCCAATCCTCAGGAACTAGTCCAGAATCTAAAGAGTTTTGAAAAATTATCACCAATGCATCCACTATTTCTTGGGCTACTTCCTTAAGCACTCTGGGATGCAGACCATCTGGCCCTGGGGATTTATCTGCCTTTAATCCCTTCAATTTACCTAACACCACTTCCCTACTAACATGTATTTCCCTCAGGTCCTCCATCTCACTGAACCCTCTGTCCCCTACTATTTCCGGAAGATTATTTATGTCCTCCTTAGTGAAGACAGAACCAAAGTAGTTATTCAATTGGTCTGCCATGTCCTTGCTCCCCATAATCAATTCACCTGTTTCTGTCTGTAGGGGACCTACATTTGTCTTAACCAATCTTTTTCTTTTCACGTATCTATAAAAGCTTTTACAGTCAGTTTTTATGTTCCCTGCCAGTTTTATCTCATAATCTTTTTCCCCCTTTCCTAATTAAGCCCTTTGTCCACCTCTGCTGGACTCTGAATTTCTCCCAGTCCTCAGGTGAGCCACTTTTTCTGGCTAATTTGTATGCTTCTTCTTTGGAACTGATACTATCCCTAATTTCCCTTGTCAGCCATGGGTGCACTACCTTCCCTGATTTATTCTTTTGCCAAACTGGGATAAACAATTGTTGTAGTTCATCCATGCGATCTTTAAATGCTTGCCATTGCATATCCACCATCAACCCTCTGTGTCGTTTGCCAGTCTATCTTAGCTAATTCACGTCTCAAACCTTCAAAGTTACCCTTCTTTAAGTTCAGAACCTTTGTTTCTGAATTAACTATGTCACTCTCCATCTTAATGAAGAACTCCACCATATTATGGTCACTCTTACCCAAGGGGCCTCTCACGACAAGATTGCTAATTAACCCTTCCTCATTGCTCAATACCCAGTCTAGAATAGCCTGCTCTCTGGTTGGTTCTTCGACATGTTGGTTCAAAAAACCATCCCTCATACATTCCAAGAAATCCTCTTCCTCAGCACCCTTACCAATTTGGTTCACCCAATCTATATGTAAATTGAAGTCACCCATTATAACTGCTGTTCCTTTATTGCACGCATTTCTAATTTCCTATTTAATACCATCCCCAACCTCACTACTACTGTTAGGTGGCCTGTACACAACTCCCACCAGTGTTTTCTGCCCCTTAGTGTTATGCAGCTCTACCCATATCGATTCCACATCCTCCCGGCTAATGTCCTTCCTTTCTATTGCGTTAATCTCCTCTCTAACCAGCAATGCTACCCCACCTCCTTTTCTTTCATGTCTATCCCTCCTGAATATTGAATATCCCTGAATGTTGAGCTCCCATCCTTGGTCACCCTGGAGCCATGTCTCTGTGATCCCAACTATATCATATTCATTAATAACAATCTGCACTTTTAATTCATCCACCTTGTTACGAATGCGCCTTGCATTGACACACAAAGCCTTCAGGCTCGCTTTTACAACACTCTTAGCCCTTATACAATTATGTTGAAAAGTGGACCTTTCTGATTTTTGCCCTGGATTTGCTGGCCTGCCACTTTTACTTTTCACCTTGCTACTTTTTGCTTCTACTCTCATTTTACACCCCTCTGTCTCTCTGCACTTGTTCCCATCCCCCTGTTGTGAACTAACCTCCTCTCTCCTAGTCTCTTTAATTTGATTCCCACCCCCCAACCATTCTAGTTTAAAGTCACCTCAGTAGCCCTCGCAAATCTCCCCACCAAGATATTGGCGCCCCCCTAGGATTCAAGTGTAACCCGTCCTTTTTGTACAGGTCACACCTGTGCCAAAAGAGGTCCCAATGATCTAAAAACTTGAATCCCTGCCGCCTGCTCCAATGCCTCAGCCACGCACTTATCCTCCACCTCATTGCATTCCTACTCTCACTGTCGCGAAAGATCAGCAACATTTGGAAGCTGACTGACTCAGAATAAAAGGTTTGTATTTGCAAAATGCTGGAGGAACTCAGTGGGTCGGACAGCATCTACTATGGAGAGAAATAAAGAGTTGACTTTTCAGGCTGAAACACTTCATCATGCCTAGACTGTTTAATCCTCTGCTTATGCTGCCTGAGCTGCTGAGTTTCTGCAGCAGTTTGTGTGCGCCACTCTACAGTTTATTTCCAGCATCTGCAGAATCTCGTGTGCTTTATCTCTACACTTGCAAGTGATTTGGACAGTTGTCATACGGATTGCCTGTTTACATTGTGTATATTGTTTGTGGGAGTCTGCTGCGTTATGGTAGCTGCTGAGCTTTCTACATTAAAAAGAATTGAGTGATTTTGAAACATGTGGCTGGAAACTGATGCTTGCTTTTAATGTCACCTTGCCTACCCACAATCCTTCGCGCTTCGGAATTTGCTGTCTGCGACGCAGAGCAAATGCTAAGAGTAAGGGTCGTGGGTTGGTCCCGAAAACCGCGCATGCGCTCAGTAGACAACAGTCAGACTGTGGTCGATGGGAAGCAGGTAGGAGCAGGGCGCCGGGTGGGAGTTTAGCGAACGAATCAGAGAGAAGAGGTTGGGAGCCTGCTCACCTAAACCAGGAGCGAGGTTGGATCGATCTAAGCGCCGAGCCGATTTGGAAAGTTCATGAACAGCCTGGGGCTGGACAGCGGGTATCGCTGCAGTGGGGCCCGGGTCATAGTGCCGGAGAAGAAATCAGCAGATGCTGGAAATCCAGGCAACACACACACACAAAATGCTGGAGGAACTCAGGTAGCATCCGTGGAAAAGTACAGTCGACGTTTCAGGCCGAGACCCTTCGGCAGGACTGGAGAAAAAAAAGACGAGTAGATTTAAAAGTTGGGGGTGGTGGAGAGAAACACAAGCTGATTGGTGAAACTGGGACGAGGATGGGTGAAGAGCTGGGAAGTTGACTGGTGAAGGGGGAATCTAATAGAAGACAGAAGGCATGGAAGAAAGAAAAGAGGGGAAGAACACTGGAAGGAGATAAGGTGAGAGAGGGAAAAGGGGATGGCGAATGGTGAAGGGGGGCCATTACCGGAAGCTGGAGAGATAAATGTTTCTTCCAGCCTCCAGGCTACCCAGACAGAATATAAAGTATTGTTCCTCCAACCTGGGTGTGGCCTCATCGTTACTGTAGAGGAGGCTGTGGATTGCACATTTAGACGGAGACATAACGTAAAGGTTTTTACTCATGTATATGAAGGATGTAAGTAATAAGGTCAATTCAATTCAATTGACATATCGCAATGAAAATGAGAAGTGGAATTAAAATGGGTGGCCTCTTCTGTCAGGTGCTCAGTGAAGAGGTCTCCCAACCAACATCGAGTCTCACCACTATACAGGAGGCCACACCAGGAGCACCAAAAACAGTAAATAACTCCAACAGACTCACAGGTGAAGTGTTGCCTCACCTGGGAGAATTGTTTGAGGCCCTGAATGGTAGTGAGGAAGGAGGTGTAAGGGTAGGCATAGCACTTGTTCCACTTGCAAAGATAAGTGCCAGGAGGGAAATCAGTGGGAAGGGACAAATGGACAAGAGGCGATCTCTGTGGAAAGCAGAAAGTGGGGGGGGGGGGGGGGAGAGAGGGGAAGATGTGCTTGGTGGTGCCTCTGTGTCATCTCTTCCATTTCACTCACGTCTGCTCTTACCCTATTCTCCTGCCACCCTGCCTGGGATAAGGTTCCTCTAGTCCTCACCTACTAACCCACCAGTCTCTGTGTCCAGCACATAATTCTCCGAACATTCCTCCATCTCCAACGGGATCCCACCACCAAGCACATCACCATTCACCATCCCCTTTTCCCTCTCTCACCTTATCTCCTTGCCTTCCCATTGCCTCCCTCTGGTGCTTCTCCATCCCTTTCTTTCTTCCGTGGCCTTCTGTTTTCTCCTATCAGAGGCCCCCTTCTCCAGCCTTGTATCTCTTTCACCACTCAACTTACCAGCTCTTTATTTCACCCCTCCCCATCCTGGTTTCACCTATCAGCTTGTATTTCTCTTCCCTACCCCCACCTTTTAAATCTACTCATCTTTATTTTCGCCCAGTCCTGCCGAAGGGTCTCAGCCCGAATCATCAACTGTACCTTTTCCCATAGATGCTGCCTGGCCTGCTGAGGGACTCTCCCATTTTGTATGTGTTACAGGAGAAGACCCAGTGTTTAAATGCTGGTCAGAGAGACCAAAAAGGCATGGTGTTGGACTGTAGCCAAGATTCGGATCAGCTCTGCTCACTCTCCCATAGCGTTTCCTCCTCTCAGTGGCGCTGAGGCTATGACACTACTCTGGCCACTATGCACTTCATGTATGCAAGCTTCACGGAGATTTACCCCGCTGTGTGCTGAACTGAGACCGAGGCTATGGGCCTACTCTGGCTCATCTGGGCTGCGGGTCTGTGGACTCAGTTTGGTTCAGAATGGTGTTGTTTGCTTTTATTGTCTTTATGATTTACTTTTTTTTATTTTTCTTTTCTCTTTCTCTATGCATTGGTTTTGGTCTTTTTAATCATTGGGTTCTTTCAGGTTCTTGCTTTGTGGTTCCTGTAAGCAGACAAATCTCAAGGTTTAAAAATTTATACACTCATTGATAATGTGTTTACTCTGCTTTAAGGTTGTATTCATGAGTTCAATATCCATTCAGATATCAGATGGCAGAGGGGAAAAATCTGTTACTCAATAATTGAGTTTGTGTCTTCAGGTTTCTGTACCTCCTTCCTGATGCTGGGGAGGCTAGTGCCCATGAAAGAGCTGGCTGAGTTTATAATGTACTGTAGCTTCTTTTAATCTTGTGCAGCAGTCCTGCTCTCCAACCCCCTCAATATGTACTTACTGACACCCAGGAACTCTCCAATCTGATCCCTGTATATGGACTGGTGTGTATATCTTCATCCTCCCCTTTCTGAAGTCCACAATCAGTTCTTTGGTGATACTAATGTTGAATGCAAGGTTGTTGCTGTGACGTCACTCAACTAGCTGATGTATCTCTCTCCTGTACGCCTTCTCGTCACCATCTGAAATTCAGCGAACAATAGTTCTAACTGCAGCAGATTTGTAGTTGGTATTTGAGCTGTGCCTAGCCACACAGTCATGGGTGTACAGAGAGTAGAGCAGTGGGCTGAGCACACATCTTCGAGATGTGGCAGTGTTGATGTCAGCAAGGTGGAGATGTTATTTCTAATCTGCAGAGTGTGGTCTTCCGGTGAAGAAGTCGAGGATCCAGTTGCAAGGGAGGTACAAAGGCCCAGGTTTTGGAGCTTTTCAATCAGAATTTTAGAAATTATTGTGTTAAACGCTGCTATAGTCAACAAACAGCATATCTCTGCCTCTCATAATCTTGTAAACCTCTGTCAGATCTCCCCTCAGCTTCTGATGCTCCAGAGAAAACAGCCCAAGTTTATCCAGCCTCTTGTGATAGTACATACCCTGTAAACCAGGCAACATCAGATGAACCTCTTTTGCACCCTCTCCAAAGTCTCAACACCCTTCCTATAGTGGGGCAGCCAGAACTGTACACAATACTCCAGATGTGGTCTAACCAGAGTTCTATATAGTTGCAACATAACCACCTTGACTAATAAAAGGAAGCAATCCATAAGCTTCCTTATCGACCTGTGTAGCCACTTTCAACGAGCTATGAACTTGGATTCCAAGAATTCTCTGTGCAGTAACACTGTTGAGGATCTTTCCCTTAACAATGATTGTGTCTTTGCATTTGCCTACCAAGGTGCAACACCTCACATTCATGTGGGTTAAATTCCATTTGCCATTTCTCTGCCCATATCTGCAACCGATTTATATTGTGCTGTATTCCTTGCCAGTCTTCTACACTATCCACAGCTCCACCAATTTTGGTGTCATCTGCAAATTTACTAACCCATCCATCGATATTTTCATGCAGGTCACAGCAGAGGTCCCAGCATAGATCCATGCAGAACTCCACTAATTACAGACCTCCAGCTCAAATAGCTCCCTTCAGCCACTACCCTCTGTCTTCTATGTGCAAGCCAGTTCTGAATCCACCCAATTCGCTGAAGCAAAGAACTATTAAGAACCTGTCTCACATTCTTTGCATCCGTGCAAATGTTCCCCCCTTTATCCTTGTTATCCTCTTTCTCTTGATTTATGTATAGAATGCCCCTTGCGATTCACCTTAGTGCTACTTGCCAAAGCCTTGTCATGTTCTCTCTTGGCTTTCCTAATTCCCTTCTTTGGCTCTTTTCTATCTTCTTTATACTCCTCATGTGCTTCATTGATCCTGACGTCTGAAGCTTTACATACTTTTCCTTTTTCTTCTTGACTAAATTCATCACCCCTCTGGACATTAAAGGTTCTCTTGTCTTTCCATCCCCGTCCTTCCTTCTAACAGGAACATACCTTTCCTGTACTCTGTGCAATTGATCTTTAAACACCCTCCATATATCTGATGTGGACTTCCCAGAGAAAAAGAGTTCCAAATTAATGCTTCTTAGATCCTGCCTAATGTCCTCTTAATTTGTCCTACTCCAATTTAAAACTCTTCTATAACTCTTTTTATCATTATCTATAGTTATCCTGGAAGTTAAGGAGTTGTGGTCACTGTTCCTTAACTGCTCACCCACTGCTGTGTTAGTCACCTGGCCAGGCTCATTACCTGGCACCAGGTTCAATCCAGCCCTTCCTCCTGTTGGATCATTCATATATTTATTTAAGAAACCTTCCTGGATACACTTTACAAATGCAGCCCCATCTAAGCCCCTTACACTAAGAAGGTCCCAATTTACAAACCCCATTTCCAGAAAAGTTGGGATATTTTCCAAAATGCAATAAAAACAAAAATCTGTGATATGTTAATTCACATGAACCTTTATTTAACTGACAAAAGTACAAAGAAAAGATTTTCAATAGTTTTACTCACCAACTTAATTGTATTTTGTAAACATACACAAATTTAGAATTTGATGGCTGCAACGCACTCAACAAAAGTTGGGACAGAGTTAAAATAAGATTGAAAAGTGCATAGAAAAGTCATGCTACTGTGACAATTATTGCCACCTGGGCTCGGGAGTACTTCGGAAAACCATTGTCATTCAACACAGTCCGTCGCTGCATCCAAAAATGCAACTTGAAACTGTATTACGCAAAGAGTAAGCCATACATTGACTCTATGTAGAAACGCCGGCGAGTTCTCTGGGCCCGAGCTCATCTCAGATGGACTGAGAGACTGTGGAACCATGTGCTGTGGTCAGATGAGTCCACATTTTGCTAGTTTTCAGCAAAAACAGGCGTCGAGTTCTCCGTGTCAGAGATGAAAACGACCATCCAGATTGTTATCAGCGAAATGTGCAAAAGCCAGCATCTGTGATGGTATGGGTGAGTTGCATGTATGTGAAGGTACCATTGACTCTGAGGCGTATATTAGGATTTTAGAGAGACATATGTTGCCATCAAGGCGACGTCTCTTCCCGGGAGGTCCATGCTTATTTCAGCAGGATAATGCCAGAACACATTCTGCACGGGCTACGACAGCGGGGCTTTGTACACACAGAGCATGTGTGCTTGACTGGCCTGCTGCCAGTCCAGATCTGTCTCCTATTGAAAATATATGGCGCATCATGAAGAGGAGAATCAGACAACGGAGACCACGGACTGTTGAACAGCTGAAGAATGGACAAAATTTCCAATTGCAAATCTACTACAATTAGTATCCTTAGTTCCAAAACGATTAAAAAGTGTTATTAAAAGGAAAGGTGATGTAACACAATGGTAAACATGCCTCTGTCCCAACTTTTGTTGAGTGTGTTGCAGCCATCAAATTCTAAATTTGTGTATGTTTACAGAATACAATTAAGTTGGTCAGTAAAACTATTGAAAACCTTTTCTTTGTACTTTTGTCAGTTAAATAAAGGTTCACGTGAATTAACAAATCACAGATTTTTGTTTCTATTGCATTTTGGAAAATACTCCAACTTTTCTGGAAATGGGGTTTGTAGATTCAAGGTTGAAATCCCTCTTGTCTACCCTATTTTTTAGACATTTCCTTAATCTGATCACATATTTGTTCTTCATTGTTCCAGTGGCTATCAAGGGTCTGTGGTACAATCCCATCAGTGTGATTACACCCCTCCTATTCCTTAGTTCCACTCATATGGACTCAGTGTCTGACCCCTCCATTATGTCTCCCCTGAGGGCAATATTGTCCCCGATTAGTAGTGCAACTACCCCCTCCCCTCCCCACCTCACCTCCTGTATATTTTCTTAAACTTTGAAAACTCTGATCCTTCCTTGACATAAGTATTAGTGTTGTACAGGTGATTCAAGGCTGCGTTGAGAGCTAATGAAATCGCATGTACTGTAGGTTTATTGTGGCGATAGGCAAATTGCAGTGGGTTCAGGTCCTTGTTGAGACCTTGTTATGGTTCTAGCCATAACCAACCTCTCAAAGCACATCATCTCAACTACAGACACACCAGCGACTTCACACTGGGGAGAAGCCGTTTACCTGTTCAGTGTGTGGGAAGCAATTCAGTCAGTCATCTAACCTATTGGCACACCAGCGAATTCACACTGGGGAGAGGCCATTCACCTGTTCAGTGTGTGGGAAGGGATTCACACAGTCATCTGCCCTACTGGCACACCGGCGAGTTCACACTGGGGAGAAGCCGTTCATCTGTCCCGTTCATTGGCTAGCATGCCCTATAATCTCTAGTCATAACCCAAACATTGCTGCTACAGAGAAACCATTGCCTCAGCAGTGGAACATTACAGAGAAGCCATTACATTAGCAGTGAAACCTTACAGCGTGTTACACTAGCACAGAACTCAGCCGTCAATTTGATGGGATTATGCAAATTAAATGCCAACATTGATTGCACCCCAGATGAATTGCCCGAGCACAATGTTTCGAGCAATGATGTTACGGCAATCTGTTGTCCGAAACAAGAAACCTACCCTTTATAGTTGGCGAATAGAGAAGTGTGTTGCAAGGCTTCATCGAAAACGAAACCACGTCTGGGGACTTTTTGGTGTGACTAGTTACCATCTGTAAAATGATCATTGAACTACATTGTACGGCTGCATTCAGAATACATGATGCAAACAATAACTATCAAAACCAGTTTAAGACCCACGAGGGAGAATGTTACTGCATTACTTATAAGGATCAGTTGTTTTGCGGACCTGAAGGAATAGCAGCTGAAGTACAACTAAATCCGTCCGAGTTATGTTCTTTTCCTGGAGGAAGACCACTCAGTGCCTCGTGTTTCACTAGAATAAACCCCCTCGCTAAACTCAACAACCTGGGCCCTATGGTTAAGAGAACAAATAATCCAATATGATTACCATACCTTAGTTCACGAATGGTAGTCATGAATCTCATCAATACCCCATCGTTTCACCAACACTGTGTTTTTCAAAAGCGGAGTCCACACCCTAGTCCTAAATATTAAACCCTGTTCCGATTAAAGGAGGCCCGTCTTTATAAAGAATCATAAAGGCCCTACATTAAAAAAATCATGTTGGATTAATTTCCCGGGCTACCACACACCGGGTAGCGCTCTAGAAAAATGTTAGACTCCCTTCCATCTGCGAGTATTGCCTGTCACCCGAAGCAATTAATGGCATCAAGTGGGTGATCGAAACTCTTTTGCAACAAGGAATATTAAAGGCAACCCAAAGCCCTTACTACTCCTGTATTGCCTATGCCAAACCCAAGAAAACCAGATGAATGGTGGTTTGTACAAGATCTGCGGGCTGTTAACCAGAGAGTACAGCCCATTTTCCGGGGGTTCCTGATATAGATACTATTTGGTCTCTGTACTGTTACGTAACCGGCAACAATGAATATTAATCGAGACAGGTTTTATGAAAACAACCTAACATTTATTAAACACATATAAACGATAAGGAAAAAAAAAACAAAAGGAAAACTTTAACAGTTAAACAAGTACACAGCCGTTCATCAACTCCACTCGGCTCTGGTTCTTAAAGCATTAAATACGAAAACAGTTCTTAAAGCGATACAGCCAGATAGAGTTCTTAAAGCGGTAACTTCGAAAGTCCAACAGTTTTACACATTCAATTGGGAGAGACTTCGCTGGAGAACGATTTCTTCACCGACGCACCTTTACTGCCGGTTCTGTCCACAGGATTCCCGGTGTCGAAAATAAACAGTTTAAATCGACTGACCTTAAATTCCTTTTAGAGAGAGAGAGCCTTTGTAAATGAACTCATTGCGCTATTGCAAGAGTTATCTCAACGTAGGTTCTCTTCGACGAAGACTCAATAAGGTCGATCCTTTATTAAACTGCCAAACGATACCGACTTCTCTCAATCCTTCACTTGGATGAATTCTTCACTCTCCCTTCAAAACTGTCGGAATTGAGTAAATTGGCATTTCCAGCCACAAATTTCCAGTTCAAATACAATATCTTGTAAGAGAACGCACCTTCCGTTTTAAAAATGAAACTGCGTCACAAAAACAAACACGCAACAGAAACGGAGGCACAACACATTCTACCAAGAAATCTACAAACTCAAAAACTCTACTGCGTCACCTGAGTAGAGCCTTATATAGTCACGGGGGGGGGGGGGGGCACATGTCATCACATGACCTCACAACGGCGGGAAAATCACATCAGGTGACCTCCAAAAGACCATTACAGCATTCTCACAAAAAAAAGGTCTCCTTGAGCATGTAACAGTATCATCTGAATCCCAGTGGTACACGATGATTGACCTCTGCTCCGCTTTTTTTTCTCGGTTCCTTTGCACGAGGACAGTCAATACCTTTTTGCCTTTGCCTACAATGGACAAGTATTACCTACACCTGGACGAGGTTAGCTCAAGGCCATACTGAGGCTGCTGTAAGGGGAGATTTGGATATATTATTGCTGCCAGGCATCAGTGCTGACGATCTGCTATTAGCCTCCAAGACACTGTCGGAGTGCCAGAAAGACTCAGTAATATTGTTGAACCACTTGGCTGCCCACAGAGCTGAGAATCCTTAAGTAAGTTACAGTTTTTCCAAACAACCAACTACATTCTACATCACAGCACCAGGAGACTCGGTTATGAATGGGTGTTCGGAATCCTAGACCCGAAATTAAAAAAAAAAGATGCTCGCATTCCTCGGCATGACGAATTACTGTTGACATTGGGTTCTAACACCGGTGAGTGCTACTGGATGTTTTTCTTCTTAGGGACTGGTATAACTGTTACCGTTTTGAAGCAAGTGGGAACTGCCACCTGTAGTAGTGAAAGGTTGGTTGGCGCAGGTTTTCAGAGCCTTGTCAGAGCTGACGCATGTCTATGTGGCAGGATCCAGCTCAAACCGTGTCATCAGGTTTACGGACGACACAACAGTAGCTGGCCTTATCGAGAATGATGATGAGACAGAGTATAGAGAGGAAGTGGTACAGTTGGTGGACTGGTGTGAGAAAAACAACCTAAGCCTCTATGTGGAGAAGACAAAGGAAATAATTGTGGACTTTAGGAAGGTGCAGATGAACCATCCCGCTCTGTGAATACATGGCACCTCCGTAGAGAGTTAAGTGCACCAATGTCTTTGGAGTTCACATCATGAATGACCTCACCTGGCCCCTTAATATCACCTCCCTGAACAAGGTGGCACAGTAGCAACTCCACTTTCTAAGATTGAGGCAAACAAGGCTCCCCACCCCCCACCTCATCGTAACTGTGTTTTACAGGAGCACCATTGAGAGCATATTGAGAAGTAGCATTTCAATCTGGTATGAGAGCAGTCGAGGATCGAACCAGAAGTCCCTACTTTGAGAACAGCTGAGAGGAATATAGGGGTCTCCCTACCATCGTGGACATTTATCAGATGCACTGTGTGAGCAAGGCCCTCAGTATTATTGAAGATCCCGTCCATCGTCTTTGACTTTCTCCCATCAGGCTGGAGACTATGATGCATAAAAACAAGAATGGTCAGGCTGAGAATAGTTTCTTCCCCCAGGCCTTTGGGCTTCTGAACTCCCAGCCGCATCATGTTCGAAGTGTCATTGGTTAATCTGTTCTGTACCTTACAATATTTAGTATTAATGATTAATTCATCTGTAGATCTTAATCTTACCTTCATAAGTTATTGTACACTATGTGTACTACTGTGCTTTACACCCAGGTTCGGGGAAACATTGTCTCATTTCTATATATAATATATCGACCTTTCTCAATCTTTTTGCCCTGGAGGAACCCTTGAAATAATTTTCATGTCTCAGGGAACCCCTGAGTAAAAATGATTATATCTACAGCTCACGGTGAGTTGTAGATATATTAATCCAAAAATAATTGTCAATGTTCTTTTGAGTAGAGAATTAATTTTAGCCAACTTTTCATGGAAAAAAAATGAAGCTTAGCTTAACTTTCTTGAATAAATCTCTTTCTTTCCCTTCCATAAATTTCAAAAACTCAGAAGGCAAACATAATAAATATTTGTAAAATAACTGTCTTAAGCCAAAATGGGATTTAATTTTTCTAAAGCAAGGCACAGTAAATTTAATTTAAATAAGGATTGTAAATTGATTTGAATTAATGCTATTTAAAACATGAACATGTATTGACAATGTTTAATAATAAAGTTAAGCCATGTATTGACAATGTTTAATAATAAAGTTAAGCCAAAGCAATACAAATGAAAATATAGCTTAAGACACAATTTTATACAAGACTTTGAAAAATCATTTTCTTACTAAGTGATATGATCAGGCTCAGATATAGGCCAAGCATGTGAAAGCTGTGCTTGTTTTTTGCTACAATGCTCGGTCACACTTGAGATTACCTTGAGATAAGCACACACGGATTTCACCTTCAAATGAAATAAGATGATTCCTATCCTTGCTTTAAACAAGAAAAAGCTTGCTCACACATGCAAGAAGTTGAAAACTGCAGCAAAATGTTCATTGCTTTCCTATGAATAGCAGGATATTCTTTGACAGAAATTCAGAACTTGTCCAGGTCAGTAAGTTTCATGCTGAGTGCACGATCAGTCTGCATCTCACAAAGTTCTTCCTCTTCTCTCAAAGTCAAGTTCTCAGGCTGAGCAGAAGATTTAGAGAAAGAGTCCCTTACCCAGTCATACACTTTTGTTGAAAGGGAGGAAAATATTGTTCAATTTTGTTATGAAGTTCTTCCAGGTGGTGTTCAATGAGACTCGAGACTTTTGATTTTTCCAAAAGTTCAGTTTCCTATTAAATCCAAGAATTTTGGCACTTGAAGTCAAAACATTTTCTCCTAGGTCTTGCAGAAACTTGTTCTTTTCTTTCTTTTTCAATATTTTTATTGATTTTTTTTATTGGTTTCTATATAGAAGAATACAGAGTCCAAGAGAATACATATTATAAAACAAAAGAAAAAATTTAGTAATACCAGATACAGTATATTGAATCACATTAACGAACTCCTTACCCTATATTCATGAAGATTAGATTAATTCGTATATTAGAATATAAACAGCATATTTTATTAAAAAAAAAGATATATACCCATTACCAAAGTCGAAGCTGTTTGGGAAGAAAAAGAAAAAAATCCTTATCAGATAATAAAATATGCTATTAACCAACTTCTGTACTTTATCGATAAGTCAATGATTATGAAAATTTTTAAATGGCCCCCACAAATTTTGAAAATCTTGGTTAGATTCAGAAATTGAACAACAAATCTTTTCTAAATTTAGGCATGCCATAACATCCCGTAACCACAGCATGGTTAGGCAGAACAGCATCCTTCCATTTAATTAAAAGTGCCCGCCTAGCCATAAGAGAGATAAAAGCCAGAATGTGCAAATCAGGTGTCTTCAAGATGATATCTTTCCTTCTAACAATACCAAATAGGGCAGTCAAAGGATTAGGCTTAAAATTTACTTTAAAAAGTACAGAAAAAGTTTGGAATACTTCCTTCTAATATTTTCCAAGACATAGACATGTCCAAAACATATGAATAAATGAAGCTTCTCCATTGTTACACCTATCACAGTAGGAAGATATATCCATATAAAAACGAGATAACTTATATCCTTGGTCATAATAGCCCTGTGAACCACTTTAAATTGTAGGAGGGAATGACGAGCACATAAAGATGAAGTATCAACCAATTTAAAAATTTCATTCCAAGTTTCTTTAGAAATTGAAGTCTGTAAATCTTGTTCCCAAAGATTTTTAATTTTGTCTAAAGAATCATTTCCCATTCCCAACAACATATTGGATATTGAACCATTATAAAATGATTTCATTTTAAGAATTTTATCTAATATGTTCTTATCAGGACTATTAGGAAACGTATATAATTGAGATCGCAGAAAATTTCTAATTTGTAAGTACCAAAAAAAATGGGTTTTTGGTAAACTATATTTAGTTGACAATTGTTCAAATGAAGAAAGACTCCCTCCTACAAACAGATACTGGAAACAGGTAATGCCCAATCCTTCTCATTGTTTAAAAACTACATCAGTCATAGAAGGTTTAAAAAGATAATTTTTAAAAATGGGACCAGAAAGGGAGAATCTCAATAAACCAAGGTGTTTTTTAAATTGTATCCAAATCCTCAAAGTATGTTTGACTACCACATTTTCAGTTATCTTACTTAAGGATAAAGGAAGTGAAGATCCCAAAAGAAAGATAATAGAAAATTTATTAACTGAGTTAGCTTCTAAAGAAACCCACCTGGGACAGTCCTCATGATTAATATAGTATAATCAAAACATAAGATTCCGTATATTAGCTGCCCAGTAATAAAACCTAAAATTTGGTAAAGCTAAACCTCCATTCTTTTTAACTTTCTGGAGATGGACTTTATTCAATCGAGGATGTTTACTTTTCTATATACAGGAGGATAAAATAGAGTCCAGAGAGTTAAAAAAAGGATTTAGGAATAAAAACAGGTAAAGCCTGAAAGAGGTATGTAAATTTAGGTAAAACATTCATTTTGATAGAATTAATTTGACCAATCAATGATAGCGAAAGGGGCAACCAATTTGATAATGTTCTTTTTATATACTTTAATAAAGTAAGACATTTTTCTTTAAATAGGTATTTATAATTCTTTGTAATTGTTACATCCAAATAAGTTTCTTACAATTTTAAAAGGAAGGTTAATATCAGTTGATACTAAGTTATTCAAAGGAAAAAGTTCACTCTTGTGTAGGTTCAATTTATATCCAGAAAACTGACTAAAACAAGAGAGTAAAGAAAGCACAGAAGGTAACAAAGTTTCGACATTAGAAATGTAAAGCAATAAGTCTTCCGCATAATGTGGAACTTTGTGGATAGTACCCTTCCATAAAATAGCAGAGATATCATTAGATTTTCAGAAAGCAATAGCTAAAGGTTCTAACGTCACGTCAAAGAGCAAAGGACTCAAAGGGCAACCCTGTCTGGTTCCACGTTGAAGTTTAAATAGTTTGGAATTCTGAGAATTAGTAAGAACCCGAGCAAAAGGAGATGAGTACAGTAATTTAATCCATTGAATAAAGTTGGATCCAAAAGTAAATTTTTCTAAAATTTTAAATAAATAATGCCATTCAACCTGATCAAAGGCCTTCTCGGCATCTAAGAAGATCACACACTCCGATATCACCTTAGAAGGAGAATAGATAACATTTAATAACCGACTAATATTAAAGTGAGAATATCGATTTTTAATAAAACCAGTCTGATCATCAGGAATGATAGATGGTAAGATATTTCCCATCCTACGGGCCAGAACTTTAGATAGGATTTTAGCAGCAACATTAAGTAAGGAAATTGGTCTATATGAAGAACATTCAGTTGGGTTCTTATTTTTTTTTAAGGATAAGCAAAATAGAAGCTTTGTAAGAAGATTGCGGCCACCTACCTGACTTAAGTGAATCTGAAAAAACCAAACATAAATGAGGTATAAGCAAAGAAGAAAAAGCCATTTAAAATTCTCCAGAAAATCCGTCAGGATCTGGAGCTTTTTCTAAATGCAGCGAGCGACAGCCTCGGCAATTTCTTCATGAGAAATACATTGATCTAACTGTTTTCGGATATCAACAGAAAGTGTAGGGATATTTAATTGGTCTAAAGAATTATCCATTACAGTATTATCTTTAAGAGTATCAGAACTATAAAATTTAGAATAAAATTCTCTAAAAGTATCATTTATTTCTAAATGATCAGTTGTCCTAATATGATTAGCTTTATAAATTTCTTTAATCTGTCGTATAGCACTAGATGTTTTAAATTTGGTTAGTCAATAATTTACCTGTTTTATCTCCATGAATATAAAATTGACTTTTATCATTTAGGAGTTGAGTTTCAATAGGACATGTTAATAAAAAATCATATTTAGTTTTTTATATAAAACAGCATCTGAGATCAAAGCATATTCTTCTCTAATTGTTTCAGCTGATTGGCTAAATTAATTCTCTCTTTATTAGCTTTTTTCTTAACATTTGCAGTATAAGAAATGATTTGTCCTCTAATATATGCTTTAAAGGCATCCCATATGACAAGGCTAGAAGTCTCCTCCGCCGTATTCTCTTCAAAAAAGAGAGTAATTTGCCTCTCCAAGAACCTTAAGAAATCCTTGTCAGATAACGAAGTTAAATTAAAATACCAGAATCTGTTTGTCTGAGGAAAACCAAGAAGATTTATGGATAAAAGCACAGGAGCATGGTCAGAGATAGCGATTTCTTTATATTCACAAGATCAAACTAATGGAATCATTTGGTTATCAATAAAAAATAATCAATTCTGGAATACGTATGATGAATATGAGAGAAAAATGAGCATTCTCTATCTGCTGGGTGTAAGAAACGCCATATATCAACAATACCACATTTCATTAGAAATGAATGAATAAACAAGGCTGATTTATTAAGTGTCACTGGTTTAAAAGAAGACCAATCTAAAATTGGATCTAACCAGCAATTAAAGTCTCCTGCCATCACCAATGAGTATGTAACGTTCCGTTATTTTGGCTCGTGTATGTCTAGGGGAAATCCCGCCCAGCACCTGCTTCAGCAGTCCCCTCAGGGTCAATCGTCGCCCGAATCAATCACAAACATCAATCATCAGCCAGCACACCCAGTAAATTTTAACACATACACTTTATAGATATTACTAATTCTAGGGCATTAATATACATGTGATACAGAGAGGAAAGTAATGAAAAAAAAGGCGCCAACACTTATTCAAAGTCCAAGTTCTTCGCGCGCTACCGTTGGAGCTCAAGTTCGACGTCAGACGACCACCCGAATTCCGTCGACCCACGGCTCGGGACCACCCGAAGTGATCGACCGGAGCCTCTCCGCACGTCCGCCGTCCTCCTCGTCTCTCCTCCCGACTCCCCGCCAAAACTCAGTCCACAGTCATATCATACAGCATGGCATCCGAAAACAAAACGATACATAACCACCCATTGGCTAATAGCACCCTCTTATCACCCTCTAAACCACAATAAACTGCTAGCGCAAACTCTCTGCAGCGTTAAAACACAACAAAGCCGCATTCCACAGATTAACATAACAAAAATCGCCATTTTAAATGTAACAAAAGAAAGACCCCGTACACTCTCCCCCCACCTAAAAAAAAGTCATGCCCTCATGACGTTAACAGAATTCACTAGTACTCCTTGTAAAACACAAAACCCAACCCAGGTGCATAAAGCAGTGACATAACTTTGCAGGGCAGTAGAGATTACACCCTGCTCTCCCGGCGCTATATAAGTGAGTCTTTCCGGGGGATGCCTACTCCTCTGAGGCCTCAGGACTTCCTCTGTGGACTCTCCCTGTTCAGACACCCCAGGTGACCCCTCGAGCCGATCTGTCGGACCTTCCCCTTCACCGGGATCCCTCTGCCCCGGTGAGCCCTCTGGCTCGGGTTCTGCCTCCACCCTCTCCTCCCCCAATGCCGGCTGTAATACAGGCGGCTCTGCAACACCCTCCCTCGGTCCCCCTGACTCAGTGATGGAAGGGCCAAGAGTCTCTTCTCCTGGCACCGGGGAATCAGCGAACGGAAGCAGGTACCACACGTCCGAATCATCATCTTCCGATGACGTATCCCTTCTCGAGGTGGGGACCGGCCCCGTTTTCTTCGCAGCGGCCTCTTCCCGCGCCCCGCGCCCTCGCAGAGTCCTCGTACTAGGAGTAAACTCCCATTCGGACTCTAGGTCCATCTTCACCTCTCGACCCAGAGGCAACAGGTGGTTCCGATGGAGTACCTTGACAGGCCCCTGCCCGCCCTCAGGTCTCACCCGGTAAACCGGGAGATTCGGCATCTGACTCTCCACCACATATGGGGTGGCTGCCCAACGGTCCGCCAACTTGTGCTTACCCTGTAGTCCTAAATTCCGGATGAGGACTCGGTCTCCCGGCAATAGCTGGACGAACTTTACCTTCTGATCATACCTCCTTTTATTCCGCTGGTTCTGCTTGGTGGCTGCCGCCTCAGCCAACTCGTACGCCCTTTTCAACTCTCTCCTCATATCGGACACGTACTTCAGACATGGCTTCGAAGGTATTTCCCCCGCTTCAGTCCCAAAACACAGATTAATGGGCAACCTCGCTTCCCGTCCGAACATCAGATAGTAGGGCGAGTACCCCGTAGCATCATTGCGAGTACAATTGTAACAATGAACCAAATGGGCGATGTGCTGACTCCACTTACTCTTCCGTCCAATCTCCAAGGTGCCGAGCATGTCCAGCAGGGTCCGGTTAAACCTCTCGGGCTGAGGATCACCCTGAGGGTGATAGGGGGTGGTTCTGGACTTTTCAACCCCAAGCATATCCAGCAATTCATGGATAAGCCTGCTCTCGAAGTCCCGTCCCTGATCACTGTGGATCCGCCGGGGAAGGCCATAATGAACAAAGTACTTCTCCCATAACACCTTCGCCACTGTAGTCGCTTTCTGATCCTTAGTAGGAAAAGCCTGCGCATATCTAGTGTAGTGATCCGTGAGGACCAAAACATTCGCGGTATTGCTGGTGTCCGGCTCAATAGACAGGAAATCCATACACACCAGGTCCATGGGTCCTGCACTCTGCAAGTGGGATAACGGAGCCGCCTGCGCAGGCAAGGTCTTCCTCCTGACGCAACGGCTACAGGTCTTACAGTATTCTTCCACCTCCCCCCTCATCCGGGGCCAGTAAAACCGGTCCTTGACTAATCCATAGGTCTTCTCTACCCCTAAGTGCCCGGAATCATCATGTAGAGCCTGAAGCACAGCCTTTCGATACTTCTCGGGCATGACCAGCTGCCAGCGCCGGGGGTGGTCCGGAGGCGAAGTGACTCGGTACAGGACGTGGTTCTTCAGCTTCAACCGGGGCCACTCCTTCAGTAGTAGAGGAACGGAGGCATGTTTCGCCTTCTCCACCTGCCCCATATCACCCTGGCTAACCGCGTACCAGATAGTGCCAAGGCTTGGGTCATCACGCTGAGCCGCCTGTACTTCCTGGTGACTCAACTCCGGCAGCTGCCGGTTCCTCAGAGCAGTCACATTACAGTAACCAGTGGGCAGCGCGTCACCGTCAGCCCCCAGTTGATCTACTGCCCGATCCGTTCCCATCTGTGCTCCTACTTCCCCGTCGCTCCCAACTTGACACATGGCCTTTACTCCCTGGGCAGGGACACTCTTCCACTCCTCGGCCGTGCCCGACTCGTCGTGCGCCCGACGAGACAGGGCATCTGCATCGATGTTCCGACTCCCCGGGCGGTACTTCAGGCTGAACTCATAGGCAGACAAGGCTGCTACCCACCGGTGCCCAGTAGCGTCCAGCTTCGCCGAAGTCAGGATATAAGTGAGGGGGTTGTTATCAGTTCTCACTTCAAACTGGGCCCCGTATAGGTAGTCACTCAACTTGTCTACCACCGCCCATTTCAATGCCAAGAACTCCAGCTTGTGAGTGGGATAGTTTCTCTCAGATGGCGACAAGCTCCGACTGACAAACGCCACTGGCCTCAATCCGTTTCCCTGTTCCTGGTACAGAACAGTCCCAAGACCCTCGTGACTGGCATCAGTGTGTAGAACATACGGCTTCCGGGGATCAGCAAAAGCCAACACTGGGGCCTGTGTCAGCGCCCTTTTTAGAGATTGGAACGCCTCCTCACATTGAGCATCCCACCTCACTCCAAAAGGCTCCCCCGGGTTCAAGTATCCTCCTACCTCCGACCCTCGGTCTCCCTTCCTCCTCCTCCCCCCCATAGGTGGATAGCCACACAACAGCTGGTTCAATGGATGACTCATTTTCGCATATCCTTTCACGAATCGCCGGTAATATCCGCAAAACCCCAAAAACGAGCGTAAGGCGCTCACCTTCTGAGGTCTCGGCCAGGTGGTGACTGCGGCTATCTTATCCGGATCGGTGGCCACTCCATTTCGCGAGATTATGTGCCCAACATAACTGACTGACGTCTTACAGAACTGGCATTTATCCAGGGAAAGTTTTAACCCTTCCTCTTTCAGCCGACTCAGCACCTTCAGCAGCCGCTCCTCATGTTCCTCCAACGTAGATCCGAACACTATCAGGTCGTCCAGGTACACCAATACCTCCAGCAGGTTCATGTCCCCCACTGTCCGCTCCATGAGCCGCTGAAAGGTGGCTGGGGCCCCCGAGATACCTTGGGGCATTCGTTCGAACTGGAAAAACCCCAGGGGACAGATAAAGGCTGTCTTCTCCTTATCAGTCTCGCTCATCGGAATCTGGTAATACCCACTCCGCAAATCCAATACACTGAACCACTGTGCACCACTTAGACAGGCCAATGCATCTTCCACCCTCGGGACCGTATATTGGTCGGGAACAGTGCGGCGGTTCAGGGTCCTATAGTCCACGCACATGCGTACCTTCCCATTTTTCTTCCTTGCCACCACTATGGGGGACGCATATGGGCTTCGGGCCTCCGCAATAATCCCGGCATCTTTCAACTGCCGCAAGTGCTGCCGCACATCCTCCACATCTGCTGGGGCCAACCGCCGCGACCTCTCCCTAAACGGGGTGTCATTTGTTACCCGAATGGTGTGCCGAGTGCTCTTGGAAAACCCTACATCAAACTCGCCCTGAGAAAAGACATCCCCTAACTTCAGCATCTTCTCCACCAGCCTGCTCTTATACGCCGGCGGTACAGGGGAGTTTTCAAAATTAAAGGCCTCCTCGGTCAGCCGCCCCCCGTCTCCCAATAGTTCTCTTCCAGTGGGCTTCACAGGGGCGCTGGACATCACCGTCACCGGGAACAAGTGCGCGAGGGGCATCCCGCGCTTAAAGGTGATCTCCCTCTCCGTTATGTTCCGTATCATCACCCCCATCCGCCGTGCCTGTACAGCTGAGGGCCTCTGCAATTCAGGTCTCACCAGCGCCCCAGCCGGGAACCAGAACTCCCTTTCCAGGTCGTCGGGGGCGTCTACTAGCAGGGCCTCTCCCGGCGGCAATCCGGGGAATCTGGGGGTTCCCATCACTAATGCCGCCTCCCCTGGCTGTATCACCTTAGGCCTCGCCTGAGTGCACCACACCGTCCCTCGTTTGCACTCCGGGTCCAGCCCCTGGGGGTCACTCACTCCTTCGTACACTCCTCGGAACACGGGGTGTACCGAGAGGGTCTCCAAAAAGTTCTCCCCCCCCTTCTTCTTACAGGCTCCCAAGAGCCGTCGCACCAGAGGGGAGTTAGTCCCCACCAACAGGGCAGCACCACCGGTCTCCACCGGATCCGGACAAACCAACACCAGCGTCTCAAAGGCTTCCGATACTCCCACATCTCCCTCTGAAAATTCCACTCTCACTGACAAGTATCCATCGTACGGGTAATCACCATCACTTATGCCCCAAATCTCCAATGCGTTAAACGGAGTTACTGCCAAATGCTTCAGATATTGGTTGTAGAACAACCGGTACAGTAAGGTAACCTGCGACCCGGTGTCAAGGATGGCTTTCGCAAAGATCCCCTCTATCCGTAGGGACACGCTGGAACGGGGTCCCACCAGCCCATCAGGAATTTGGGCTTGTTTGTTCCGGGGTTCCATAGGGGTTTTCTGGGAACGTGTTCCTCCCGAGACTCCAGTCCGTTCCCTCACTGAGCCTCTCTTAAGTTTCCCGACACCTCTCCCTTCTTGGTGGCCTGGGGGCCCTCCCCCCTCGGCGCATTTCGTCTCTCACAATCCTTCCGTAAGTGGCCAGCTTCCCCACAGTGGTAGCACGCCCCCGGCCACTCACATTCCCGGCGGAAATGCCCCTCTCTCCCACAGTTATAGCACCCACTACTCGCCGCCTCTCTCCTCCCGATACGGGCCCCCGAGGACCCCTTGGATTTCTCTGGTCTCATCCCGGCTACCACCTCCTGAACCGCTGAAAACCGTCCCTGAGGGTCCGAGCCCCCTGGTCGGCCCAAAGCACACTCCTCGGCCCGTACCTCTCGGATCAGCCGTCCGAATGATGGAGGGGAGCTCTGCTTAAATGACTGCCGTACACTCCAAGCCACCCTGTCATCCTCCCGGGAACCGCTACATATCTGGCTCATCCTTAACTCCGCCACATCGTCCTCCCTCACTATACCTCGTCGCAGCAACCCCGTAAGCTTTCCTTCCAGCCTGAAAGCATAGTCGGAGAGCTTTTCCCCTCTTCTCTGCCCCATCCGTTGAAACTCTGCTAAATGCCGCCAGGGATCCCCTGACAGTCCAAACACTTCCTCCAAAGCGTCTAAACACTCCGATAGGGAAGCCAAGGGGCGTGCCGCTCTCAGATCGCGGACCACCCGGGCTGCCCCGCCCCTTAAGCTTTCCACCAATCGCTGTCTCTTTTCCTCATCCGAAACTGGCCACACCTCTAACAATTGGGATGTATCTTCAACCCAGGTCTCATAGTCATCCTCCCCTTCCGGGGTGGGCTTGGCTCCCGAGAAAATTCTCAGCTTCGGGCGGTGCACCTCAACCCTTCTCGCCAGGGAGATAATGGCAGCCGTTAACTCGGCAGTCTCCTCAAGCCCATGGGGGCGAGGCCTGGCCAAACCTTCCCACTCCGCACCTCTACCTCTTGCTACGGGCACCCGGCCGGGGGCCTCAACTAGCTCCTCCGGCACCTCCTCACTTGCGTCCTCGGGGAGGGTATGGAGACCCCACGGCCCCGCCTCCCCCTGGACATGGACTGTCGCTGGTAATTCTAAAGCCATGACGTCGGCACTCGCCCGCACCAACATCCAGCAAGCCTCCAGTTCTTTCCCACCCCTTCTAGCTACAAGTTCTACCTGCCCGATACCTTCAATCAAACTCAACCCTCGCACCAGTACCTCTGCCGGAATGCGATAATCGACCCCGCTTACCACACACGCATGATTCACCGGTACCTCCTCCATTTCACACCAACTTACAATCTTATCTCGCTCCATCTTCACACCACTTACCGCAACCACAAGTACAACTTTCCCGAAAAAAAAATCCAAATCCCTGACGGTAGCCCCCACTTGTAACGTTCCGTTATTTTGGCTCGTGTATGTCTAGGGGAAATCCCGCCCAGCACCTGCTTCAGCAGTCCCCTCAGGGTCAATCGTCGCCCGAATCAATCACAAACATCAATCATCAGCCAGCACACCCAGTAAATTTTAACACATACACTTTATAGATATTACTAATTCTAGGGCATTAATATACATGTGATACAGAGAGGAAAGTAATGAAAAAAAAGGCGCCAACACTTATTCAAAGTCCAAGTTCTTCGCGCGCTACCGTTGGAGCTCAAGTTCGACGTCAGACGACCACCCGAATTCCGTCGACCCACGGCTCGGGACCACCCGAAGTGATCGACCGGAGCCTCTCCGCACGTCCGCCGTCCTCCTCGTCTCTCCTCCCGACTCCCCGCCAAAACTCAGTCCACAGTCATATCATACAGCATGGCATCCGAAAACAAAACGATACATAACCACCCATTGGCTAATAGCACCCTCTTATCACCCTCTAAACCACAATAAACTGCTAGCGCAAACTCTCTGCAGCGTTAAAACACAACAAAGCCGCATTCCACAGATTAACATAACAAAAATCGCCATTTTAAATGTAACAAAAGAAAGACCCCGTACAAGTACAAACTCAGATCAGGCAGAAACAAAAGAAAAAAAACGCTCAAAGAATCCTGGATCGTCTATATTTGGAGCATAAACATTAGTAAATACCAACAATTTATTCTCTAATTTCCCTGATACTATAACATATCGCCCATTAGTATCAGAAACAACCCTGTGTTGAACAAAGGGAACTGTATTTTCTTTTAAAATTGAAACACCTCTGGATTTGGCCTGAAAAAAAAGAAAGAAAGGACAATCCTCTCCATCAGCTAAAAAGGCGTAAATTATCAGAATTGCGTACGTGGGTTTCTTGTAAAAGAAAATAATTGGGACCTTAAGTTTTTTAATATAGGCAAAAAACTTATTTCCTTTCACGTTAAGACTAAGTAAATTAATACTATAATCCATTTTGTTATTATTTAAAAGAAAAGTTATAAGGATAATCCTTAAGCAGATTAATAAAACTAAACAATGACCTATGAAATAAGGAAACTAAACAACAGGTTTGACAAAGAATCCCTAACAGCTTCCAAGAAAGAAAAACCCAAACACCCTCCCACCCCCCCGCCCAAAGAGAGAAAGTCAATGCCTACAACTAATAGCAACATCTCCCCAAAAATCCTGCTGGTTTAGCTCCAAATAAATTTCAAAGTTAGAAATATTCCGACCTAGTCAGAACAACAGATAATAAAGGAACAGTTACTTCTGATATTAAGAACTCTAGAAAAATAAGTATAATATAAAGTAATATAGACACACAGAATATTAGCTCATTAAAATCTTATTTTCAAAGTAAAACCTTGAAAGGTTCAAAAAGAGAATTGACTACAAGATTCACCAGGGGCAAAATACACAATTATTCATGTAAGTTTTAGTTGAACAGCTCTAACATGACACTTTTAAACTTAGCAGACAAAGTATTAGCACATTAAAGTCGTATTCTCAAAATAAAGCTTTAAAAAGTTCAAAAAGAAAGAGTTAAGTACAAAGTTTAGCAAAGGTAAAATAGACAGTTATTCATGTAACAAATAATAAGCAATCACTTTACTGACTAAACATTTCTGGGCCTGGAGACTCAAATGGAACCATTCCTGCGATCCATCCTGCAGTGTAATTCTGAGCTTTGCCAGATACCATAGAGAAGGTTTAAAATCCTTGTTGTAGAGCTCTGACATGATGCTTTTAAACTTAGCACGCTCCCTCATAATCTCTGCTGAGAAATCTTCAACAATTCTTATCTTCTTACTATTATAATCAATCATACCTTTCCGACGAGATTTACGAATTATATGGTACTTTGTTTGAAACTCATGAAAACAGATTATTACTGAACGAGGTTTGCTTGCAAACATTCTGTTCCCAGGTACTCTGTGCGCTCGGTTGATCACTGGTGTCAATTCTAAAATATCAGGAAATAACTGAACCAAAAAGTTTGCCAAAAATTCCGTAGGATGATCACCTTCAGTTAACTCTTCAAGACCAAGAATTCGTACGTTATTCCTTCTACTTGTTTTCTAAATCAGTAATCTTCTGTCTTAGTTCATTGTTAACCTTGGATTGTTTTTCATAACACTTTTGCAGGTTGTCCATTTTCCCATCCAGAATCGACAGGATTTCTTCATTCTCTTTTATTCGTTAATCGTGCTCAGTTAAGGTTTCTTGAATAGAATCCAGTTTTATACTTAATTGTTTAATTTCAGAGCCAAGTTGTTGAAACTCTTCAGAGGGTTCCTTTCTAAATCACTGAAATTCCTAGGAGGATTCTTTTCTGAATCGCTGAAATTCCTCGGACGCTTCTTTTCTGTGCTTTTGCAGCAATTCGATAATAGAATCCAAAGATGCAGAAGAATCTTCTTCTTTTTTACCTTTAGCAGTTCTTGTAGTCATAGTATCAAATTAGGTTGGAAAGTAAGAAAAGTAAACTAGGAGCAGCTATAAAGTGCTGTTATTCCATCCATAGCCGGCAGGATGTCCAAAAACTTGTTCAGCTGGTTCATATGATGCGGAATGTCTGCTGGATAGGCTAGTTTCTACAGCCAATTCTTCATCTTCAAAGCACTCCGCAAACTCTGGCCTACTATTCTCTTGCAATTACTCCTGCAATTCACATTTCAGCTCAGATACCCTGTTGGGAACTTTTCCTCTGCTAAACCAGTAGATTTCTGTATGTAGCAGGAGATTGGTGTGCTCTTTGTCCAGGTTCTCACTGTTTTTAAACATCCTTGAGTGAACTGGCCTTTGATTAATAAAGTTAACTATTTTTGTAGCATCATCCAGAACTGTTTTCATTTCAGATCCAAGAGTTTTTGACATCAACACCTCTCTGTGAAGAAAACAGTGCTGTGACAATGCCAGGATTTTCTTTTTTACAAGAAACATGAAATCTCTCATGGACCCAAACATTGATGGGACACCATCAGTACAGATGACAACATAGTTCTTCCAAGACAGACCTTTTATTTACAGATATGAAGACAAAATATTAAATATATCTTGGCCTTTGTGTGTTTCCGGCAGCTCTTTGCAACAGAAATTTTTTCTTGAATTTCTCCATCTTTTACAAATCTTACAAATGCTACAACATGACATTTATTGATGTAATCAGTTCACTGATCAACCTGGACAGAGAAGCTGTTGTTTTCCAGTTTATCACACAAAAACTCTGCAGCATCATGCGACATGTCATCAATACACTGCCTTTTCGCTTGAACAAAAACCATGCAAGAGCCCAATCTCGACCTTCTCCTGCCCACAGAGAACATGCTACAGGCTGCAGTCACAGTTCGCCAAGGCTGCAAGGGCTTTCCAGTTAATGGTCAGTCTGAAGAAAACAATGGTCCTCCATTAGAAGCCTCCTCATGGTGCTTACAACCCATCTGCAATCACCATTGACATCCACCTTCTTTCCACAGTTGAGCAGTTCACTGAGCTGGGCATTGTCATTTCCAAAGACACTATGGTAGTAAGGGACATTGACAGTCGACTAGCCAGAGCCAGCAATGCCTTTGGGTGCCCCCAGAAACGTGTGGAAGAACCACCAACTGTCACATGACTTTCCACACAAAAATCCATATGTATAGAGCTGGCGTCATCACAACAGTCCAAAGCCTGGGTCTTGTACCGTAACCAAATCCGGTTGCTCGAGCGCTTCCATCAAAACCGTCTCTGCTCCATCATGGGTATCAGCTGGCAGAATTGTGTCTCCAGAATGAGGTCCTGGAGAAGGCTCCACTTCCAAGCATTGAAGCCACTTTTCTGCTCAAGCATCTCTACTGGTCAGGCCACATCTCACATGGACTCCAGGTTACTGAAAGCAGTACTTTACGGTGAACTCTCAGGGAAAGCGAGATGATGGTGCTCCACACAAATATCAGGCAAATGTTGAGATTAACGAGCGGCACCAGCAGGTTTGTGACAGAGACCATTGCAGAACACTGACCCATGGCGCAGCCAAGAATTTTGAGGAGTCCAGACGAGCAACTGCTGAAGAGAAGAGGAGACGCAGGAACGATCCTACTACCCAAGTGCCCGCATCCCAGTTGTTCCAGAGTCTACAGATCCAGAATTGGCCTCTACAGTCACCAACAATCATGTTATCGCTCCTGAGGACTCTTCTTCCTTCTTGATCTTTGCAAGCGAAGAATCAGACATCATCATCATTGAGGGTGAAACCTTTTCGATATTTCATACTGCATCCTGTCCTAGCATTTTACCCACTATAATTGCACGTGTTGGTATTATTAGGTTCTCGTCAAGTGTGTGACTTTTCCTTCTCTGGGCAATACGATTCTGTGGACGCAGTCAGGAGACCTGGATGGTAGTTTGTCTCCCTGGTGCCAGGGTCCGGGCTGTTTCTGAAGACATCCTGAAGTGGGAGGGTGAGGAGCCAGAGGTCGTGGTACATATAGGTATCAATGACATAGGTAGGAAAAGGGAAGAGGTCCTGAAAGGAGAATATAGGGAGTTAGGAAGGGAGTTGAGAAGAAGGACTGCAAAGGTAGTAATCTCGGGATTACTGCCTGTGCTGTGCGACAGTGATGGAATGAGGTGGAGGATAAATACGTGACTGAGGGATTGGAGCGGGGGCAGGGATTCAAGTTTCTGGATTATCAGGACCTCCTTTGGTGCAGGTGTGACCTGTACAAAAAGGACGGGTTGCACTTGAATCCTAGGGGGGCCAATATCCTGGCGGGGAGATTTGCGAAGGCTACTGGAGAGACTTTAAACTAGAGTGGTTGGGGAGTGGGAATCAAATTGAAGAGACTAGGAGAGAGGAGTCTAGTTCACAAATAGAGAAAGTTAGTAGACAGTGTGTGAGGGAGAATAGGCAGGGGACAGAGAATGGGAGCACTCAGACCGAAGATGTAGAGGAGAAGGAAGAAAAAGATAACAAAGTTGTTTGCACCATTAGGGACAAACAGGGAGTAAGAAGTGGAGAGTTTCTTAAATGCATCTATTTTAATGCTAGGAGCATTGTAAGAAAGGTGGATGAGCTGAGAGCATGGATTGATAACTGGAAATATGATGTTGTAGCTATTAATGAAACATGGTTGCAGGAGGGGTATGGTTGGCAACTAAATATTCCTGGATTTCGTTGCTTCAGGTGTGATAGAATCGGAGGGGCAAGAGGGGGAGGTGTTGCATTGCTTGTCAGAGAAAATATTACAGCAGTGCTTTGGCAGGATAGATTAGAGGACTCGTCCGGGGAGGCTATTTGGGTGGAATTGAGGAATAGAAAGGGTGTAGTGACGCTTAAAGGGGTGTATTATAGACCACCTAATGGGGAGCGAGAATTGGAGGAGCAAATTTGTAAGGAGATAGCAAATATTTGTAGTAAGCACAAGATTGTGATTGTGGAGATTTTGGTTTTCCACACATGACTGGGAAGCCCATTCTGTAAAAGGGCTGGATGGTTTGGAGTTTGTCAAATGTGTGCAAGATAGTTTTTTGCAGCAATACATAGAGGTACCAACTAGAGAAGGGGCAGTGTTGGATCTCCCGTTAGGGAATGAGATAGGTCAGGTGACAGAGGTATGTGTTGGAGAGCACTTCGGGTCCAGTGATCACAATGCCATTAGTTTCAATATAATTATGGAGAAGGATAGGACTGGACCCAGGGTTCAGATTTTTGATTGGAGAAAGGCTAACTTTGAGGAGATGTGAAAGGATTTAGAAGAAGTGGATTGGGACAATTTGTTTTATGGGAAGGATGTAATAGAGAAATGGAGGTCATTTAAAGGTGAAATTTTGAGGGTACAGGATCTTTATGTTCCTGTTAGGTTGAAAGGAGAGGTTAAAAGTTTGAGAGAGCCATGGTTTTCAAGGGATATTAGAAACTTGGTTCGGAAAAAGAGAGATATCTACAATAAATATAGGCAGCTTGGAGTAAATGAGGTGCTTGAGGAATATAAAGAATGTAAAAAGAATCTTAAGAAAGAAATTAGGAAAGCTAAAAGAAGATATGAGGTTGCTTTGGCAAGTAAGGTGAAAATAAATCCAAGGGGTTTCTACAGTTATATTAATAGCAAAAGGATAGTAAGGGATAAAATTGGTCCCTTAGAGAATCAGAGTGGACGGCTATGTGCGGAGCCAAAAGATATGGGGGAGATTTTGAACAATTTCTTTTCTTTGGTATTCAGTAAGGAGAAGGATATTGAATTGTGTAAGGTAAGGGAAACAAGTAGGGTCGTTATGGAAAATATGATGATTAAAGAAGAGGAAGTACTAGTGCTTTTAAGGAATATAACAGGACAGGATATTCCCTAGGACCTTGAGGGAAGTTAATGTGGAAATAGCAGGGGCTCTAACAGAAATATTTCAAATGTCATTAGAAATGGGGATGGTGCCGGAGGATTGGTGTATTGCTCATGTTGTTCCATTGTTTAAAAAGGGTTCTAAGAGTAAACCTAGCAATTATTGGCCTGTGAGTTTGACGTCAGTGGTGGGTAATTTGATGGAAAGTATTCTTAGAGATGGTATATATAATTATCTGGATAGACAGGGTGTGATTAGAAACAGTCAACATGGATTTGCACGTGGAAAGTCATAATTGACAAATCTTATTGAATTTTTTGAAGAGGTTACTAGGAAAGTTGATGAGGGTAAAGTGGTGAATGTTGTCAATATGGACTTCAGTAAGGCCTTTGACAAGGTTCCACATGGAAGATTAGTTAGGAAAGTCCAATCATTAGGTATTAATATTGAAGTAGTAAAATGGATTCAGTAGTGGCTGGATGGGAGACACCAGAGAGTAGTGGTGGATTACTGTTTGTCAGATTGGAGGCTAGTGACCAGTGGTGTGCCTCAGGGATCTGTACTGGGTCCAGTTGTTGTTTGTCATGTATATTAATGATCTGGATGATGGGGTGGTAAATTGGATTAGTAAGTATGCAGATGATACTAAGATAGGTGCAGTTGTGGATAATGAACTAAGTTTTCAAAGCTTGCAGAGAGATTTAGATTAGATTAGATTATGAGGACACGCAGTCCTCTTTTATTGTCATTTAGTAATGCATGCATTAAGAAATGATACAATGTTCCTCCAGTATGATATCACAGAAACACAAGACAAACCAAGACTGAAAAACTGACAAAAACCACATAATTATAACATATAGTTACAACAGTGCAAAACAATACAGTAATTTGATAAAGAACAGACCATGGGCACGGTAAAAAAGTCTCAAAGTCTCTCGAAAGTCCCATCATCTCACACAGACGGTAGAAAGAAGAAAAACTCTCCCTGCCATGAACCTCCAGCTCCGCAAACTTGCCGATGCAGCACCCTGGAAGCACCCAACCACAGCCGACTCTTGAGTCCGTCCGAAAACTTCAAGCCTCCGACCAGCCCTCCGACACCGAGCACCGAGCACCATCTCTGCCGAGCAATTTGACCCCGGCCCCAGCTGCCAAGCAATAGGCAAAGCCAAGGATTTGGGACCTTCCCCTCCGGAAATTCTCGATCGCACAGTAGCAGAGGCAGCAAAGTGAGCATTTCAGAAGTTTCTCCAGATGTTCCTCCATGCTTCTCTCGTCTGTCTCCATCAAATCAGGATTGTCCATGATACCTACTTAACAAATACTGATATCATTCCGGAGTGGCCACGTGCGGTGCATCACGCCACCATCTTCTCCTCTCCTCTAGTTAGAAGAGTGGGCTGAAAGATGGCAGATAGTGTTTAATGCTGATAAATGTGAGGTGCTACATTTTGGTAAGACTAATCAAAATAGGACATACATGGTAAATGGTAGGGCATTGAAGAATGCAGTAGAACAGAGGGATCTAGGAATAATGGTGCATAGTTCCCTGAAGGTGGAATCTCATGTGAATAGGGTGGTGAAGAAAGCTTTTGGTATGCTGGCCTTTATAAATCGGAGCATTGAGTATAGGAGTTGGGATGTAATGCTGAAATTGTACAAGGCATTGGTAAGGCCAAATTTGGAGTATTGTGTACAGTTCTGGTCACCGAATTATAGGAAAGATGTCAACAAAATAGAGAGAGTACTGAGAAGATTTACTAGAATGTTACCTGGGTTTCATCTCCTAAGTTACAGAGAAAGGTTGAACAAGTTAAGTCTTTATTCTTTGGAGCGTAGAAGGTTGAGGGGGGACTTGATGGAGGTATTTAAAATTATGAGGGGGATAGATAGAGTTGATGTGGATAGGCTTTTTCCATTGAGAGTAGGGGAGATTCAAACAAGAAGACATGAGTTGAGAGTTAAAGGGTAAAAGTTTAGGGGTAACATGAGGGGGAACTTCTTTTCTCAGAGAGTGGTAGCTGTATGGAACGAGCTTCCAGCAGAAGTGGTTGAGGCAGTTCAATGATGTCATTTAAAGTTATATGGACAGGAAAGGAATGGAGGGTTATGGGCTGAGTGCAGGTCGGTGGGACTAGGTAAGAGTAAGAGTTCGGCACAGACGAGAAGGGCCGAGATGGCCTGTTTCTGTGCTGTAATGGTTATATGGTTAAATACAAACAAGAGAGACTCTGCAGATGCTGGAAATCCGACTAACACAATAAGATGCTGGAGGAACTCAGCAAGCCAGGCATCATCTATGGAAAAAAGCACAGTCGACATTTTGGGCCAAAACCCTTCGGCAGGACTGGAGAATAAAAGGTGAAGATTAGATTTGAAAGGTGGGGGGGGGGGGGGTGTGATTGGGAGAGAAAAACACCAGGAGATGGGTGAAACTTGGAAGAGGAGGGATAAAGCAAAGAGTTGATTAGTGAAAGAGGCAGGAGGCCATGGAAGAAAGAAAAAGCGGGGGTGGGGGAGAGAGGAGCACCAGAGGGAGCTGATTGGTGGGCAAGGAGATAACATGAGAGAGGGAAAAGGGGATGGGAAATGGTGAAGGGGGGGGGAAGGCATTACTGGAAGTTTGAGAAATCCATGTTCATGCCATCAGGTTGGAGGCTACCCAAACGGAATACAAGGTATTGTTCCTCCACCCTAAGTGTGGCCTTATCACAACAACGGAGGAGGCCATGGATGGACATATTGGAATGAGAATGGGAAGTGGAATTAAAATGGGTGGCGACTGGGAGATCCCACTTGTTCTGGTGGAAAGAGCACATGTGCTCAGCAAAGCTGTCTTGTAATCTACATCAGGTCTCACCAATATACAGGAAGCCACAACGGGAGCACTGGACACAGTAGATGACCCCAACAGACTCACAGGTGAAGTGTCACCTCACCTGGAAGGACTGTTTGGGGCCCTGAATGGTAGTGAGGGAGGAGGTGTAGGAACAGTTATAGCACTTGTTTTGCTTGCAAGTATAAGTGCCAGGAGGGAGGTCAGTGGAGAAGAATGAATGGACATGGGAGTCAGGTAGGGAGTGATCTCTGCTGAAAGCAGAAAGTTGGTGGGGGGAGAGATGTGTTTGGTGGTGGGATCCAGTATATTGCTGAGACTCAACGTAGATTGGGAGACCACTTCGCTGAGCATCTACACTTAGGTTGGAGGAACAGCACGTTATATTCCATTTGGGCAGCCTCCAACCTCATAGCATAAACATCAATTTCTCAAACTTCCAGTAATGCCTCCCCCCATCTCCTTTTCCCTCTCTCATGTTATCTCTCTGCCTGCCTATCACCTCCCCCTAGTGCTCCTCTTCCTCCTCTACCCCACCTTTTTACTTTCTTCATGGCTTTCTGTCTCTTTTACCAATCAACTTCCTAGCTCTTTGCTTCATCCCCCTCCAAGTTTCACCTATTGCCTGGTGTTTCTCTCTCCCATCTCCCAACCTTTCAAATCTACTCTTCAGCTTTTTTTTCTCCAGTCCTACCGAAGGGTTTCAGCCCAAAACATCAGCTATGCTTTTTTCTATAGATGCTGCCTGGCCTGCTAAGCTCCTCCAGCATTTAGTGTGTGCCTGCTACTAAATAACTTGCTTTCTGGGTGCTTTTACTTCCATTAACAAAAACTTTACTCTGTTTCTTTTGAGATTCCAATACCTGTTTAAAATAATCAACATTTTTATGGGCTGTGATTTGTAGTTAAGTGCATTTTCTTTGCAAGTTGTTTGCTACAGACTAGGCACAATGGGATAGGACAACTTGGATCACCAGTCCATGTAAAACCCATGAGTAGCTGTCATTGTAAAGACGGACTTTCTGTGTCTGTTATTGCACTAGACTCAGAATATTGCAATTCAAAAATCGCCACAATGGACCATCAGTTATGTCTGTAAAACACAGGAGTAAATAAAATTTAAAAATGAGCGAATCCATTCTATGCTCTGAAAACACACTTTGCGCTCCTCATCAACCTATCATCATCCCCTTTGTGCAATACAGCACTCGCCAATTATCAACGGCTTCTCCTATCGCGCAACAGAAACTGAGAATAAACTCCACCAAGTAAATATGGTCCTACTGTGCACTGCCACACTGGACTGAGATCTCTGACGAGATTGCAAATGGGTCTGCTCCGTCACTGCCCATGACTGCCAGCACTGAAAAAAAAACACTTTTTTTTATGATCTCTTGCAAAACCCCAAACGACCTAGGATTCCGTGAAACCCTGGTTCAAAAATCTTAGTCTATGGTGTCACGCCAAGTCCTAATGAAAATTAGCCGATGTCGTGCTTTCTATGTAATTGCATCTTTTTGATCTGGGAGATGTTGAGACTCAGGAACGGGAAGCTCTTTGCCCTTTCCACTGCTGATCCCCTGGAAGTGTGGTGGTGTGTGTTGCACTGAATTCCCCTTCATGAAGTCCACAATCAATCCCCTGGCTTTCCCTTTATGAAGTCCACAATCAATTCCTTGGTCTTACTGACGATGACTGTAAGATTGCTCTGGGACACCACTACAGCAGTCCAGAGACGGATGTGCAACAGGGTGTACCTGAGATGGCTTAGATGGGGGAAGGAGGGATGTCCCGGAGGTGGGAAACAGTGGGGGCAGGGAGCATTCACTGACTGGGAGAGGACAGTGGATTACAAATGGATCGTCACAGAGATGGGAGGGCAGGCTGGACCCATAGACAGATTGAGGGGGTGGGGAGGGGTTGGAGTGGGAGGGAAATTGAGTGGGAAGGGCGAGGGGGGAAAGGTACATGAGAGATTGGGAGGGGATAGTTTTACCAGAAATGGGATACCCACGGATGGGAGACGGGAAGAACAGAGAGATGAGAGGGCGAATGAGAAGTCCCAGAAAGTGTGCGGTAGGACATGCCTGTAGTGGAAGGGGGGAAAGGAGGTGAGAGCAGAACAGGAGTTTCAGAGATGGGGAGCTAAAGGTCTCAGAGATGGGTTAGGAAGTAAGGGTGTGCGCAGATTCGGGGGGGGGGGAGTACTTGTCCCAGAGACAAAGTGGTGTAGAGGAGTGGGCATCCCAGAGACTGAGCGGAGTCCGAGTGGAATGTGCTGGCGAAGGGAAAGGGGTTTCCAGAGATGTGGAGGGAAGGAGGTAGCCTAGGCCAGGGGAGGGAGGATTGTAAGGAATGAGGAAATATGCACAAATATGCACATGGCAGGGAGGGGGACAGGAGAGAAAAGATGGATCCCAAACCATTGTGAGAGGGGCAAAGGAACATTTCAGAAATAGGGTGTGGAGCTTTGGGGAAATGGGGATGCCTCAGAGATGGGTGTGGGAAGGGTGCAGGGGTTATTAGACAGGGGTGTGGGGTAGTGGATGGCTAACACAGAGACGATGGAAGTCATCCCAGAAACAGATCTGCTAAGTCAAAAGAGGTGTACGATACATGGGCAGGGGTCGTCCAGAGACGTGGCCAGTTTTTCCTTGCTACGACTGGAATATGTATCCAGGTGTCATCTAGCATCTTCAACACCATATTCAAAGATCGATGATATTCCAGTGCTGATTCAAAGTGGAACTGATGAGTTGTTTGTGTTTGCCTTTTGTACTTGTAAAAAGTTTACTAAAGATAACAGGGGATGAAGGACAGCCAAGGTGATGTCTGACATCACACTGTTACAGTGAGGTTCCACACAAAAGAACAAATCCTCAATTTCTCGAGTCATGGTTCTGGCATCTGGACAACACCAAATTGCCTGACTGTCTACCTGTCTGTATCACGATGGGATAATCCTGCCCTCAACAATCTGTGATTTGGCTCAGTGTGTATCTGTCCATTCCTAGAGCCAACAGTTCTGGGCATGTCTCACTGCCCTACCAGGATTACACAGTATTATTACGTAACCAGGAACAATGAGTATCAATCGAGACAGCTTATATGAAAACAACCATACATTTATTAAACACAGACAGGCAAAAAAAAAAACGGAAACCTTAACCGGAAGTTAACCACTTTGCAGCCGTTCAACAAATCGTCACTCGGCACTGGTTCTTAAAGCGTTAACTGCGAAAACAGTTCTTTAAAATGGTAAAGTCAAATACAGTTCTTAAAATGGTAAATTCAAAAGTCCAACAGATTTATACGTTCAATTGGGAGAGACTTCTCTGAAGGATTCCTTCATAGATGCGACTTTCCTGTTGGTTCTGTCGAAAGGATTCACGATGCAGGAAATAAACAGTTTAAAACAAATGACCTTAATTTCTAGAGAGCATCTTGCATGAACTCTTTTCTCTTTTGGCAAGAGTTATCTTCGATGCAGGTCACTACTCCTTCAACGAAGACTCAATAAGGTTGATCCTTTGTTAAACTGCCGAACGATACCGACTCCTCTCAATCCTTTGGGTCCTGTACTTCGATAAGGTCTTCACTCTCCCGTACTACTGCTGGAATAAGGTACATCAACACATCTAGCAAAAATGTCCAGTACAGCACTATTGTAACTTGCAACAGAACGTAACACTCCATTTTAAAATTGAAACTGCGTCATAAAAACAAATACGCAACAGAAATGAAGACCTATCAACGTTCTAGCTGGAAAACTAAAAACTAAAAAACTAACTGCGTCGTCTGAGGTCTTCCCTTATATTCCCGTGGTGCACATGTCATCACGTGACCTCACATCGGCGGGAAAATTACATCAGGTGACCTCCAAAAGACCATTACATCATTCTCACAAAAAAAAATCACAAATCTCCTTGAGGTATATAACAGTATTTACACAGCTGCTCATGGAGACTTTCTTATCACTGTCATCCTGAGGTGATGGACAGTGGGGAACTCCCAAAGGTGATCTGCTGAGGAAACAAAGGTGACATAAGTAGTTTGCTTATCCTGTGCAGCTCTAATTGACATTTAAATCCACTGGAAGTTGGGCCCAGTTTTCTTTTTGACCTCAATCTCAACTATTCCCATGAACTACCAAGGTACAGACATCAGCTGGTTCTTGTCATCAGACCCAATCTTAAAGTTCCACTTCGACCAGTAGCAAATTGCTTACAAGTTCTTCATGTCTGTTAAAGTCAGTATTTCAAGTCCAAGTCCAAAATCCTTAGGCTTACAGAGCTAGATCTCAGCTGTACCTGGGAGATCTGGTACACCCATTTCCACAGCCTTTTGTCCGTTGAACACATGTGCGCCTTTGTGCACAACTTTGGACTCTTGGCACTAGTACACCCTTTTCACAATAAGCTCACAGATTTCTGGGTAAAAACAGTGCCATCGAAAACATTTATAAGCATTGCCTCCCCTCTGCTAAATGCTACAAAACTGGTCAATATTTGATATTACTACTCTGTCATTCATTGCTATGCCCCTGTTAACCATATCTTCTTACATCTCCCACTGTCCAGAGACTGAAACTCTGCTGTGCTGACCCATCTCTGGTTTCTCATCCTGCTCCATTGACCATCCAACTTAACGTTATGCCTTGTTTTCAGACTTTAGAGAACAGTAGTTTATTCTAACAACTCCGCTGTGTGGGACACTGCCCTTTGGAAGCAATGAAAATGACCTATAACATTGAAATGGTCAGGGAATAAGGTGGGTAACTGAAAATGTTAATCTTGCTTGGCCCAGAGATTTGAGGGACAAAGAACATGTCAGACATAACTGCAGTCAGCTCGTCGTCGTCTTCAATCTGCAGAAAGTCATGCAGGAAATACAAGGGAAACCTTTACACCCACAGATTGGTGACTGTTTGGAACCCATCACCACAGGGAGAGTGACAGGTGAACTGTGGGGAAGGATTTAAAAGGACTGACATGGAACAGAAAGACTGGCTGGGACCAGATGGGCGGAGTTGACTCTCTAATCATCACCTACATTCCGGTCATGTTTAACACCCCCGGGTCGGCCAGTCTGCAGTGCAAAAAAGGTTGGGGACCCCTGCTCTAATGTACAATGGGTGTGTTGTAGATTCACTGAGTGCCTGAGACAAAGTGTAAAATAGAACAGATTTATTTGTCACATATTCAGAATATTAAACTCCAGTCCCATTAACTGTGAACAATAGCGGAAAAAACTCCTCCCCTGCCCAATTACTAGGGTGCAGAACTGGGTGTGATAAGCTGCAGCAATAATTTCAGAGTTTGAGACCAACAGTCACCTTTGAGTTCAGTAACTGTGATGGTTAAATATCCAGCATAGAGTTTATTTAAACTTTTTCCCTAGTGCTTCTGAAATTGGATGCACGATGGAATTCCTTTCCACATTCTGAGTAGGTGAGCAGCCTTTCCCCATTGTGAACTTGCTGGCTGTTCCTTCAGGTGATATAAGTCACTGAATACCTTCCCACAGACTAAGCAGACAAATGGCTACTCTCCAGTGTGAACTTGCTGATGTATCTTCAGTTCAGAGAATTGAGTGAATCCCTTCCCACAGTCTGAACATATGAACGATCTCTCCCCAGTGTGAACTCGCTGGTGTGCCAGTAGGTTAGATAACTGAGTGAATCCCTTCCTGCAATCTGAACATGTGAATGGCCTCTCCCCAGTGTGAACTCGCTGATGTACCTTCAATTGTGATGAATGAGTAAATCCCTTACCACATTCAGAGCAGATGAATGGTCTCTCCCCAGTGTGAACTCGCTGATGTACCTTTAGTTGAGATGAATGAGTGAATCCCTTCCCACATGCAGAGCAGGTGAATGGCCTCTCCGCAGTGTGAACTTGATAGTGGGACACAAGGTTGCTTGACTGAGAAAATCCCTTCCCACATTCAGAGCAGGTGAACGGCCTCTCTCCAGTATGAACTCGCAGGTGTTCCTTCAGGTCAGATGATCGGGTGAATTCCTTCCCACAGTCTGAACAGGTGAACGGCCTCTCCCCTGTGTGAACTCGTTGATGTACCTTCAACTGAGATGAATGATTGAATCCCTTCCCACATTCAGAGCAGGTGAATGGCCTCTCTGCAGTATGAACTTGATAGTGCGCCACAAGATTGCATGATCGACTGAATCCCCTCCCACATTCAGAGCAGGTGAATGGTTTCTCCCCAGTGTGAACTCGCAGGTGTCTTAGTAAGTTAGATAACTGTGTGAATCCCTTCCCACACTCTGAGCAGGTAAATGGTCTCTCCCCAGTGTGAACTCGCTGATGTACCTTCAATTGAGATGACTGAGTGAATCCCCTCCCACATTCAGAGCAGGTGAACGGCCTCTCCCCAGTGTGAACCCGCTGATGTTCCTTTAGGTGAGATGAGTGAGTGAATCCCTTCTCACAATGTGAACATGTGAATGGTTTCTCCCCAGTGTGAACTCGCTGGTGTGCCAGTAGGTTAGATAACTCAGTGAATCGCTTCCCACAGTCTGAGCAGGTGAATGGCCTCTCCCCACTGTGAACTCTCTGATGTGCCTTCAATTGAGATGATCGATTGAATCCCTTCCTACAGTCTGTGCAGATGAAAGGCCTTTCCCCAGTGTGAACTTGTTGATGTACCTTTAATTGAGATGATTGACAGAATCCCTTCCCACAGTCTGAGCAGGTAAACGGCATCTCCCCAGTGTGAACAAGCTGGAGTGCCTACAAGAATGATAACTGAGTGAATCCCACAGTCTGAGCTGGTGTACTGTGTTGTGTGTACTCACTGGTGTGTCTGTGGATGGGATGAGTGTGAATCACTTCCCACAATCTGAACAGATGAACAACCTCCCCACAATGAGAGCTTGCTCATGTGTTAACAGATCAGATTACTGAATAAATGTCTTCCCACACATGAAACAGTTGAACAGTCTCTATCCCTGATGAACTCACTGGTGTGCCTGCAGGATGGCTGAGTGAGTGAATCTCTTCCAAAACAGACAGAGAAAGTGAACGGCTTGTCACTGCTGCAAATTTTCCGTCGTATCATCAGCTTAGATGACAGAATGAATCACTTCCCGCAGACAGAACAGATCAACAAATGCTGGTGTGTTCTCAGCACCCCGGTTCCAGTGGACTCACTGAGTTCAAAGAGAAAACTTCATTTCAGACACAAAGCACATTTCCAGCTGGGATGAGACACTTCTTCATCTCCTAGGATCAACAACAGATATATTGGTGTTACATAGGAAATATTTGTTCACCCCTTAAAAATCTGGACAGAGACAATGGAACTGATGTGCTGTTGTGTTTCAGATTCCTGCACACAGATTCTTTGTCAGTTGAGATCATTTTAATCTTGATGGTGATATCTGACATCAACACTGCAACAGCAAGGTTCAACCTGACTAGGAGAAACAATTCCTGATCTTCCAAATGGGCACGGATCAGGGATCCATGCTGACCATCCAGTTCTCTGATGGTTTTTCTGTCTGTATCAGAATGGACCATTCCTGCCCGTCTTCAATCTGTGATGTCTCTCACCATTAGTATTATTTCAAGTTCTGGCCATGTCCCATAGCACTACAAAGAGCACATGATATTACAAGGCTGATCCCGGAGACTTTCTGATTACTCTGACTACAACCCCCACCCGACCCCGAGTTGACTGACGGTGGTGAATTCATCGATAGTAATGCCAATGAATTTGAAGGGGAGGGCAGTTGTCTTTCCCATTGGATGGTGGCACCTTTGTGATATGAAAGCAGCAGGTCACTTGTTACCCAGGAGAAAGGTGTTTGATATCATTATGTAACACTGCTGCGAGTGATTTAAACTAACATGGCAGTGGGGTAGGAACCAGTATGATAGAGCTCAGGATGAGCCATCAGGTTTACAAGCAGATGATGGATGTAATATGACTGTAAGGAAGGACAAGCCAATGATTGGGTACAAATGCAGACAACACAGAGTTAAAATGTACCACAGGGGCAAAATTCAAAAGGGTGAAGAATGCAGGATTGAAGGTGCTGTACTTAAATGTGCACAGCATTCGGAATAAGGTGGCACAATTAGAGAGTGGTCGGTATGACATTGTGGGCATCACTGAATCGTGGCGGAAAGAAGGCCATAGATGGGAGCTTAACATCAAAGGATATATTTTGTATTGAAAGGATGGCAGGAAGGCATAGGCAGTGGTATGGCTCTGTTGGGAAGACAGAATTACATCTTTAGAAAGTGTTGATATTGGGTCAGAGAGTGTTGAATCTTTCTGGGTGGAGTTAAGAAACTGGAAGGATAAAAAAGCCATTATGGGAATCATACAAAGGCCTCCAAATAGTAGCCAAGATGTGGGGTTGAGATTGCAAAGGGAGCTGGAAAAGGCATGCAATAAGGGTAATGTAACAATTATAATGGGGGACTTCAATATGCAAGGGGATTGGGAAAATCATGTTGATGTCGGATTGTAAGAAAGGGAATTTATTGAATGCCTACAAGGTAGTTTCTTCGAGAAGCTTGTGCTTGAGCCTACTCGGGGAAAGTCCATCTTACATTGGGTGTTGTAGCAATTATTAAAGTAAAGACTATAAAGTCCTTGACCTTCATCAGTATTGATGGTAAGTGAGAATATGAATGAATACGATGCGTTATTTTTCCGCAGTGAGATTGTTTCCCTTGCTGCCTTCGGTTCACCTGTATTATCCAGAGACTTTGGTTTGTCTTTTTGACCTTCGTCAGAGTGATCTGCTGTTTCATTCATCTTAACCTTTCCCTGGGTATTTGCATTCGTTTTGTGTAATAACCCAGATATTATTCGAGAGCTTGATGTAAAGGAACACTTAGGAGGGAGCGATTATAATATGATTGAATTCATACTGTAATTTGACAAGGAGAAGCATAACTCACATGTATCAGTATTGCAATGGAATAAAGGAAATTACAGAGGCATGAGAGAGGAGCTTGTCCAGGTGGGTTGCAGGAGGATACTGGCAGGGATGATGGCAAAGCAGAGATAGATCACATGGCGCAGTATAGATATGTCCCACAGAAGACATTCTCAAATGACAGAGGTAGGCAACTGACAAGGAAAGTTAAGGACTGCATAAAAGCCAAGGAAAGGGCACATAAGGTAGCGAAGGATAGTGGGAAATTGGATAATTGGGAAGCTTTTAAAATAGAACCAATGGTAACTAAAGAAGCTACAAGAAGGGAAAAGATGAAATACGAGGACAAACTAGCCAATAATATGAAGCAGGATACTAAAAGTTTTTACAGTTATACAATGAGTAAAATTGAGGCGGGAGTTAATATGGACCACTGGAAAGTGATGCTGGTGAAGTAGTAATGGAGGACAAAGAAATAGCAGATCAACTTAATGGGTACTTTGTATCAGTCTTCACTGTGGAAAACACCAGCAGTGTGCCAGAGGTCCGTGAGTGTCATGGATCAGGAGTGAGTGCCATTGCTATTACAAAGGGGAAAGTGCGAGGCTGGATAAGTTACCTGGACCAGATGGACTACGTCCCAGAGTCCTGAGAGAGGTTGCTGAAGAGATAATGGATGCATTGGTCATGATCTTTCAAGAATCACTTGATTATGGCATGGTCCCGGAGGCCTGGAAGATTACAAATGTCAAGCCACTCTTTACGAGGGGAGGAAGGCAAAAGAAAGGAAATTAACGGCCAGTTAGCCTAATCTCAGTGATTGAGGAAGTGTTGGAGTCTATTATTAATGATGAGATTTCTGGGTACTTGGAGACTAATGATAAAATATGTCAAAATTCAGCACAGTTTCTGTAAAGGGAAATCTTGCCTGACAAATCTGTAGAGTTCTTTGAGAAGGTAACAAGCAGGCTGGACAAAGGGGAGGCAGTGGATGTCATTTATTTGGATTTTCAGAAGGTGTTTGACAAGGAACCATACATAAGGCTGCTTAACACGATAAAAATCATATGGGTTTACAGGAAAGATATTGGCATGAATAGAGGAGTGGCTGACAGGCAGAAGGCAGCTAGTGGGAATGAAGGAGGCCTTTTTTGGTTGTCTGCCAGTGACTAGTGGTGTTCCTCAGGGGTCAGTATTAGGACCTCTACTTTTCATATTGTTTGTCAGTGATTTAGATAATGGCATTGATGGCTTAGTGGCAAAGTTTGTGGTTGATATGAAGATAGGTGGAGGTGTAGGTAGTGCTGAGGAAGCAATGCAATTGCAGTAGAACTCAGACAAATTGGAAGAATGGACAAAAAAGTGGCAGATGGAATACAGTGTTGGAAAATGTATGATAATGAATTTTGGTATAAGGAAAAGTAGTATGGGCTATTAACTAAATGTAAGAAGGTTCAAACATCAGAGGTGCAGAGGGACTTGAAAGTCCTCATGCAAGACTCCCAGAAGTTTAATTTACAAGTTGAGTCTGTGGTAAAGGTGGCAAATCCAATGTTGGCATTTATTTCGAGGGGAATAGAATATCAAAGCAAGGAGATAATGCTGAAGCTTTATAAGACACTGGTCAGGCTGCACTTGGAGTATTGTCAACAGTTTTGTGCCCCATATCTCAAAGGATGTGTTGTCATTGGAGAAAGTCCAGTGGAGGTTCATGAGGATGATTCCACGAATGAAAGAGTTAACATATGAGGAGCGTTTGGGAGCTTTGGGCCTGTGTTCACTAGAATTTAGAAGAATGCAGGGGATCTCATTAAAACCTACTGAATATTGAAATGACTAGATAGGGTGGATGTGGAGAGGATGGTTCCTTTGGTGGGGGTATCTAGAACTAGGGAGCACACCCTCAGAATTAAGGGGCAACCTTGTAGAACAGAGGTAAGGAGGAATTTTTCTAGCCAGAGGGTGGTGAATCCGTGAAATGCTCTGCCAGACTCCGGTGGAGGCCATGTCTGTGGGTATTTTTAAGATGGAAGTTTAAAGAAGGAAAACCAAGGCGAACTTTTAGTGATTGAACTGTCAGGATTAAAGGCAAAGTGAATAGGAATAAGAAACTGTGGTTCTCAAGGGATATTGCAACTCTGATAAAGAAGAAGAGAGAGTTGTATGACATGTATAGGAAACAGGGAGTAAATAAGGTGCTTGAGGAGTATAAAAAGTGCAAGAAAATACTTAAGGAGGAAATCAGGAGGGCTGAAAGAAGACATGAGGTTGCCTTGGCAGTCAAAGTGAAGGAGCTTTTACAGGTATATTAAGAGTAAAAGGATTGTAAGGGATAAAATTGGTCCTCTTGAAGATCAGAGTGGTCGGCTATGTGCGGAACCAAAAGAAATGGGGGAGATCTTAAATGGGTTTTTTGCATCTGTACTTACTAAGGAAACTGGCATGAAGTCTATGGAATTAAGGGAAACAAGTAGTGAGATTATGGAAACTGTACAGATTGTAAAGGAGGAGGTGCTTGCTATCTTGAGGCAAATTAAAGTGGATAAATCCCCAGGACCTGACAGGGTATTTCCTCGGACCTTGAAGGAGACTAGTGTTGAAATTGCAGGGGCCCTGGCAGATATATTTAAAATGTCGGTGTCTACTGGTGAGGTGCCGGAGGATTGGAGAATGGCTCATGTTGTTCCGTTGTTTAAAAAAGGATCGAAAAGTAATCCAGGAAATTATAGACCGGTAAGTCTGACGTCGGTAGTGGGTAAGTTATTGGAGGGAGTACTAAGAGACAGAGTCTACAAGCATTTGGATAGACAGGGACTTATTAGGGAGAGTCAACGTGGCTTTGTGCGTGGTAGGTCACGTTTGACTAATCTATCGGAGTTTTTTGAGGAGGTTACCAGGAAAGTGGATGAAGGGAAGGCAGTGGATGTTATCTACATGGACTTCAGTAAGGCCTTTGACAAGGTCCCGCATGGGAGGTTAGTTAAGAAAATTCAGTCGCTAGGAGAGGTGGTAAATTGGATTAGACATTGGCTCAATGGAAGAAGCCAAAGAGTGGGAGTAGAGAATTGCTTTTCAGAGTGGAGGCCTGTGACTAGTGGTGTGCCACAGGGATTAGTGCTGGGTCCATTGTTATTTGTCATCTATATCAATGATCTGGATGATAATGTGGTAAATTGGATCAGCAAATTTGCTGATGATACAAAGATTGGAGGTGTAGTGAACAGTGAGGAAGGTTTTCAAAGCTTGCAGAGGGACTTGGACCAGCTGGAAAAATGGGCTGAAAAATGGCAGATGGAGTTTAATACAGACAAGTGTGAGGTATTGCACTTTGGAAGGTCAAACCAAGGTAGAACATACAGGGTAAATGATAAGGCACTGAGGAGTGCAGAAGAACAGAGGGATCTGGGAATACAGATACAAAATTCCCTAAAAGTGGCGTCACAGGTAGATAGGTTCGTAAAGAGAGCTTTATGTACATTGGCCTTTATTAAACAAAGTATTGAGTACAAGAGCTGGAATGTTATGATGAGGTTGTATAAGGCATTGGCGAGGCTGAATCTCGAGTATTGTTTTCAGTTTTGGTCACCAAATTACAGGAAGGATATTAATAAGGTTGAAAGAGCACAGAGAAGATTTACAAGGATGTTGCAGGGACTTGAGAAACTCAGTTACAGAGAAAGGTTGAATAGGTTAGGACTTTATTCCCCGGAGTGTAGAAGAACGAGGGGAGATTTGATAGAGGTATATAAAATTATGATGGGTATAGACAGAGTGAATGCAAGCAGGCTTTCTCCACTGAGGCAAGGGGAGAAAAAAAACCAGAGGACATGGGTTAAGGGTAAGGGGGGGAAAGTTTAAAGGGAACATTATGGGGGGGACTTATTCACACAGCGAGTGGCGGGAGTATGGAATGAGCTGCCAGACGAGGTGGTAAATGCGGGTTTTTTTTTAAACATTTAAGAATAAATTGGACAGATACATGGATGGGAGGTGTATGGAGGGATATGGTCCGTGTGCAGGTCACTGGGACTAAGCAGAAAATGGTTCAGCACAGCCAAGAAAGGCCAAAAAGCCTGTTTCTGTGCTGTTTCTATGGTTTTCTATAGGATTAAAGAAATAGATAAAGTTTATTCAGTAATGCCTAGTGAAGATCTTTTTAAGGAAAGGGTGGAACTCCAAACACAGCATGATTTGATTTTGACTTTTCCCACTGAGCAGCAACTTCTTAAATCTAAAAGTCAATATACATGGGGACAGGTCAGGCAAATTATTGGCTGGTCAATTAAAAGCAAATGTGGCTAGAAGACAGATCCTGAAAATACGAAGACTTGATAGAACTGAAACAGTAGATCCTTATGAAATTAATAAGGTACTTATGGATTTCTACTCTAATCTTTATAAATCTGGATTTTCAGACAATATTACTTATATGAACACATATCAAAGTTGCTGGTGAACGCAGCAGGCCAGGCAGCATCTCTAGGAAGAGGTACCTGACGAAGGGTCTCGGCCTGAAACGTCGACTGTACCTCTTCCTAGAGATGCTGCCTCGCCTGCTGCGTTCACCAGCAACTTTGATGTGCGTTGCTTGAATTTCCAGCATCTGCAGAATCCCTGTTGTTTACTTATATGAATAGATTTTTGCAAAAATTGAATATACCTAAAATTTCTATTCAAGATATGAATACATTAGATGCACCTATTGAACAAGAGGCAATAGCAAGGACTATATCCCCTTCCCAACCAGGTAAGGCCCCGGGACCGGATGGATATACAGTGGAATTTTATAAGACTTTCACTGAAATACTCACACCTCATTTATGTCAAATTTTCGCTGACCCTATATCCTCTGGGATTCTCCCGAAAACTTCTTATGAAGCATCAATCTCATTAATTCCTAAAAAAGAAAAAAATTTATCTGAATGCGCTTCCTATAGACCAATCCTTCTACTGAATGTGGATTTTAAAATTCTTTCTAAGATCTTGGCTAATAGACTTGAGAGTATTTTACCTAATGTTATTTCCAATTATCAAACTGGATTTATTAAAGATAGATATTTCACATTTTAACATTCAAAGATTGTTAAACATTATTCACTCTTCTCTATCTAAAGAATCTGAATGTGTTGTTCCTCTTGGTGCAGAGAAAGCCTTTGATAGGGTGGAGTGGTCTTACTTGTTTGAGGTTTTGGAAAGATTTAATTTTGGTCCGGGATTTATTTCCTGGATCAAATTGATCTATCACGCCCCTATGGCTGCGGTTATAACTAATAATCAAAAATCTCCTTACTTTAGATTATACAGAGATGTCCTCTTAGCCCTTTATTATTTAACTTGGCTTTAGAACCTCTTGTTATTGCTCTTAGAGATCCTAATACTGTTCAGGGTACTATGAGAGGGGACAAAGTACACAAGGTTTCGTTGTACAGGTGTCCCTCGCTTTTCGAACGTTCGCTTTACGAAACCTCGCTGTTACGAAAGACCTACATTAGTTACCTGTTTTCGCTAACAGAAGGTGTTTTCACTGTTACGCAAAAAGCAGCGCGTGAAAAAAGGCAGCGCACGCCCCGAGCAGCCGCTCTCCCCCGGATTCGGAACTGCATTCTTGCCGGCATTGCTTAAACACATGCCTGTGAGCAGCCGTTAGCAAGATGAGTTCTAAGGTATCGGAAAAGCCTACAAGAGCTCGTAAGGGTGTTACACTTAGCATAAAACTAGACATAATTAAGCATTTTGATCGTGGTGAACAAAGTAAGGACAAAGTGAGTTTGGCTTGTGGAAGCTGACGAAGATGATGTTGAAGAGGTATGGCATCCCATGACCAAGAAATGATAGATAAAGAGCTGATGCAATTGGAAGAGGAAAGGATAACAATCAAAACTGAATGCGGTAGCGAAAGTGAAGTCGTCCAGAAACTGAACGTAAAGCAACTGCGTGAGATTTTCGCTGCAATGATAAAGTACAGCTTTAATTTTGAAAGGGTACATCGGTTTAGGGCATATTTGCAAGATGGTTTGAGTGCTTACAAAGAACTGTATGATAGAAAAATGCGCAAGGCTAGCAGTCAAGCATACTGTCGTTTTTCAAGCCTTCCACATCAGCCACAGCAGACGACGAACCTCGACCTTCAACATCGAGGCAGGCAGATATAGAAGACCTGCCCAACCTGATCGACGATGAGATAACGCCCCCACGTCCCACCACCCCAGTGGACCCAACCCCCGGGCCGCGGACTGATATCGATTTGCGGAGAATGCAGCGGTAGCCGGGAGGCATCCAGCATGTCTTAAAGAAAAAAGCTGAAATAAACAAGCTAATTAATTAGGTGCCGCCCGGCACGTAATTGTCAGCCCAGATCAGAGGCGACTGCCAATTGCGTCGCCTCTGATCTGGGCCGACATTTACGTGCTGGGCAGCACCTAATTAATTAGCTTATTTATTTCAGCTTTTTTCTTAAAGGTGTGCTGGGTGCCTCCCGGCTACCGCTGGACCGCTGCATTCTTCGCGGATCGGTATCGGTTGGCAGCCTGGAGGGTGGGGGCCACTGCACCACCCCAACCTCCAACGACTCAGTCTAACACACCATCATCAGTGTGCTCGGCGCTGTCCCAATTCCGGTAAGTGATACTACACTGTACATACATTATTTCTACTTTATATAGGCTGTGTATTTTTATGTGTTATTTGGTATGATTCGGCAGCTTCATAGCTTAAAGGTTACTGGAGAGACTGTTTTGCCGAGAGCGCTTGCGTCAGGTTTTTGCTATGGAGAACAGTGCAGGCAATCGTTGTAGAGAAGTATTTCTAATTTATATAGGCTGTGTATTTATCATATGATTCCTGCTTTTACTATATGTTACTGTTATTTTAGGTTTTATGTGTTATTTGGCATGATTTGGTAAGTTATTTTTGGGTCTGCGAACGCTCATGAATTTTTCCCATATGCTTCTTCGCTTTACGACATTCCGGCTTACGAACCATTTCATAGGAACGCTCTACCTTCGGATGGCAGGGGAAACCTGTATGCAGATGACCTGTTAATTTACATTTCAGATCCTAGGAAATCTATTCCTTCTACGTTATCTATATTTTCTGAATTCAGTAGTTTTTCTAGATATAAATTAAATTTACATAAAAGTAAGTTATTTCCTATTAATAATTACTCGGATCAAAATCATCAAGTACTTTCAGTATTGTTAAAAATTACTTTACTTATTTTGGTATTAAAATTACTAAAAAATTTTTAAGGACCTCTATAAATATAATTTTCTCCCATTAATTGATAACACCCAACAAATGCTTTCTAAATGGTCACCTATGACATTATCATTAATAGGTTGAATTAATGCTATTAAAATGATAGTTCTACCGAAATTCTTAAATATATTTCAGGCAGTTCCTTCCTTATATTTGGAATAATAAAAATTCTAGATTGAGTAAACCCTTATTGCAGAAATTAAAAAAGGATGGTGGTATGGCTTTGCCAAATTTTAGAATGTATTATTGGGCAATTAATATTCGATACATTACTTTTTGGGTTCATTATTCAGACATACATGAATGTCCTTCATGGTTGGAATTGGAGGAAAACTCGGTGAAGGGGTTCTCTTTGGCCTCTTTACTGGGAGCTCCTCTTCCCTTTTTGTTTTCTAAGATTAGTAGACAAGATTTTAATCCTATTATTAAACATACATTAAGAATTTGGTTTCAGTTTCGTAAATTTTTTTGAGTTAAACAATTTTGTTCTTTCTAGTAATATCCATCTCAATTATTCTTTTAAACCATCAATTTTGGATAAGGCCTTTTTAATTTGGAAAACCAAGGGAATAACAACTTTTTCAGATTTGTTTTCAGGGGATTGTTTAATGTCTTTTTCCAGTTAGTGGATAAATATGATTTATCTAATGTACACTTTTTTAGATATTTAAAATTAGGAATTTCTTAATTGGTTTGCTGCCAAATTATTACCATATAACAATTACAGCAAGGAAACAGGCCATCTCGGCCCTTCTGGTCCGTGCTGAACTCTTACTCTATCCTAGTCCCACCAACCTGCACTCAGCCCATAACCCTCCATTCCTTTCCTGTCCATATATCTATCCAACTTAACTTTAAAAGACAACATAGTTATTATTATAGACAGCATACAACAAATTACCCTTCTGCTTATCCACCTAATATGACAGATGCTCTTTTTCAGCTTAAACCACTTCAAAAAAGGTTGATAGCTCTAATTTATAAGCGGTTATTGAATTTACAAATGATATCTAACGATAAAATTAAATGTGCTTTGGAATTGGAATTTCAAGAGTCATTTTCAGATCATCGATGGAGTAAAATTTTTCATTTGGTGAATAACTCATCTATTTGTGCCCGTCATTCCTTGATACAGTTCAAGGTAGTGCATCGGGCCCATATGTCAAAGGATAAACTAGCCCATATATTTTCCAACATTAATCCTATTTGTGACAGATGTAATATTGAAATGGCCACTTTAACTCGTATGTTTTGGTCTTGTATAAAGCTAGATCATTTTTGGAGAGATGTTTTTAAAACACTATCAAAAGTCTTGATTTTGGACCTACAACCTAATTTACTTAAGGCAACCTTTGGGATTATCCCATCGGAAGCAGGAAATATTCCCGTTTCCGCTCAACGTATGATAGCCTTTTCAACTTTATTGGCTAGAAGAGCCATTTTATTGAAGTGGAAGGATTCTAATCCACCTACTGTCTTTTATTGGCTTTCCTCCATTATGTTCTGTTTCAGTTTAGAGAAAATAAGAAGCTAGACATTTGATACATCCTTTAAATTTGAGCAAATTTGGCGACCTTTTATTCAATATTTTCATTTGATTTGATTTAGTGCCCTTCTAATTATTTCTTTTCAAAGTTTTAGATTTGATCAGAAAGTTGTATCCTCAGAATGGACTGCCCAGTCCCTCCCCCCCCCCTTTTTTCCCTTATAGTGTAGTGGGTTTTTTTTTCTTCCCATTTTAAAAATTTAAAGTTTTTTTTCCCTCTTTCTATGAATTGATAATAGGAGAATTAGTTCTTTCTTTTTTATTATATATTACATATTTGCATAATACTATGTATGATTTTGATAATATCTATTTCACTTCCTGTTTGTATTGTTACTGATATATATATTTGAGATAATTCTCCTCTTGTTTGTATATATGCTCTTTCTAAATCAATAAAAAGTTAATAAAGAAAAGAGAAGAAGATGGAAGTTGATAGTCCGGATCAGTTGAGGCATCAAAGAACATGGCAAGAAGGCAGATGTATGGGGGTTGAGTGGGATCCAGTATCAGTCATGATGGAGCAAACTCAATGGGCTGAACGGTTAAATTCTGCTCCTATGTTTTTTAGTCTGATGATATCCAGAGAAAACAGTACAAAATATATTCTCACAGGTAGTAAAGTGCAGAGAAGGACATAAAACGCAGGAGATTTCCTTGAGAATTAAATCTGATGAAAGGATTTTGTTCTTTTTCTTCCCCTATACAGAACTAATTGATATGTTCATTGACTGGAAGGTGGTCTCTACAAACCAGGTTAACTCAGAAGTATATTTTTGTTCCGAATTCCTACTCCTTGGATTTAGATAGTGGAAGTTCGGCAGTGTCTCACAGATCCACCCATTCCCTCCACCTGAACTTCCAAACACACCCTATGGACTGCTGGGTAAAATGCTCCAATTATCACCCATGGCTGTCTCCATTTCCAGAAAAACCCACGGAAGCTGACACCAGACTTTCTTTCAAGAGGATGAACCCTCACAACATGATGCGATGGAGTACCTGGCAGGATTCTGAAAACCTGTGCCAGCCAATCGTTCAAATGTTCAAAGACATTTTCAATCTCTCATTGCTACAGCCAGAGGTTCTGACCTGCTTCAAAAGGACAACAATCATACCAGTGCCCAAGAACATAGAATAGTACAGTACAGGAACAGGCCATTCGGCCCACAATGTTGTGCTGAACCAGCTAAAAAGCAAATCAAAATCACCCAAACACGAATCCCTCCTACCTATGCCATGTCCATATCCCTCCATCCTCCTTACATCCATGTACCTATCCAAGTGTCATGTATTTGCCTCTACCACCATATCAGACAGCGCATTCCAGGCATCTACAACCCTGAGTAAAAAACTTATCCCTCACATTCCCCTTGAACCTACCCCCTTTACCTTCAATTCATGTCCTCTGGTATTTGATATTTCAACCCTGGGAAACAGATACTCTCTGTCCACTCCACCTATGCCTCTCAAAATATTGTAAACCTCTATCACAGCTCGCCTCAGCCTCTGATGCTCCAGAGAAAACAACTCAAGTTTATCCAGCCTCTCGTGATATCACATGCCCTGTAAACCAGGCAGCATCCTGGTGAACCTCTTCTGCACTCCATCTAAAGCCTCAGCATCCTTCAGTTCTGGGGCAACTAGAACTGTACACAATACTCCAGATGTGACCTAATCAGAGTTTTATTAAGTTGCAACATAACCTCCCAACTTTTGAACTCATTGCCTCGACCAATAAAAGCAAGCATTCCATAAGCCTTCTTAACCAACTTATCGAACTGAGTAACCACTTGCAAGGAGCTATGAACTCGGATCCCAAGGTCTCTCTGCTGAGCAAACTGTCTCCTTGTATTTGCTCTACCGAGGTGCAACACATCATATTTATCTGGGTTATGCTCCATCTGCCATTTCTCAACCCGTATCTCTAAACTGGTCTATATTGCATTGTATTCTTTACCAGTCTTCTACACTATCCACAATTCCACCACTCTTGGTATCATGCACAAACTTACTAACCCCCCATCTAGATTTTCATCCAGATCATTTATATACATCAAAAACAGCAGAGGTCCCAGCACAGATCCCTGCGGAAACTCCACTAATTACAGACCTTCAGCTCAAACAAGTCCCTTTAACCACTACCCTCTGTCTTCAGTGAGCAAGCCAGTTCTGAATCCAAATAGCCAATTCCCTGTGGAACCCTTGCATCTTAACCTTCTGGATTAGCCTCCCATGAGGGGCTTTGTCATACGCCTTACTAAAACCCACATAGGCAACATCCTCATCAATCTCTCTCATCACCTTGTCAAAAAAAATATAACCATATAACAATTACAGCACGGAAACAGGCCATCTCGGCCCTTCTAGTTCGTGCCGAACTCTTACTCTCACCGAGTCCCACCGACCTGCACTCAGCCCATAACCCTCCATTCCTTTCCTGTTGTGTTGAGCATATGGCCAAGTGGTTAAGGCGTTCGTCTAGTTACCTCAAGCTTGCCAGTTCGAGCCTCAGCTGTGGCAGTGTGTTTGTGCCCTTGAGCAAGGCACTTAATCACACATTGCTCTAGTCTGTGCGAGGAGGGGCGCCCCACACAGACTTTCAATCTGCGCCTTGTAAGGCATGAAAATGCCCGATGCAGGCCTCTCATGGTCTGAGTCGATGTGCCCCCCACCCCCTTTCCTGTCCATATAGCTATCCAATTTAGCATTAAATGACAACATCGAACCTGCCTCAACCACTTCTGGTGGAAGCTCGTTCCACACAGCTACCACTCTCTGAGTAAAGAAGTTCCCCCTCATGTTACCCCTAAACTTTTGCCCTTTAACTCTCAACTCACGTCTTCTTGTTTGAATCTCCCCCACGCTCAATGGAAAAAGCCTATCCACGTCAACTCTATCTATCCCCCTCATAATTTTAAATACCTCTATCAAGTCCCCCTTCAACCTTCTACGCTCCAAAGAATAAAGACCCAACTTGTTCAACCTTTCTCTGTAACTGAAACCCAGGTAACATTCAAGTAAATCTCCTCTGTACGCTCTCAATTTTGTTGATAACCTTCCTATAATTTGGTGACCAGAACTGTAGACAATACTCCAAATTTGGTCTGACCAATGCCTGGTACAATTTCAACACTGCATCCCAACTCCTATACTCAATGCTCTGATTTATAAAGGCCAGCACACCAAAAGCTTTCTTCGCCACCCTATCCACATTAGATTCCACCTTCAGGGAACTATGCACCATTATTCCTAGAAACCTCTGTTCTACTGCATTCTTCAATGCCCTACCATTTACCATGTATGTCCTACTTAGATTAGTCCTACCAAAATGTAGCACCTCACATTTATCAGCATTAAACTCCATCTGCCATCTTTCAGCCCACCCTTCTAACTGGCCTAAATCTCCCTGCAAGCTTTGAAAACCTACTTCATTATCCACAACTCCACCTACCTTAGTATCATCCGCATACTTACTAATCCAATTTACCACCCCATCATCCAGATCATTAATATATTTGACAAACAACACTGGACCCAGTACGGATCCCTGAAGCACACCACTAGACACCAGCCTCCAATCTGACAAACAGTTATCCACCACTACTCTCTGGCGTCTCCCATCTAGCCACTGCTGAATCCATTTTACTACTTTGATATTAATACCTAACGAATAAACCTTCCTAACTAACCTTCAGTGTGGAACCTTGTTAAAGGCCTTACTGAAGTCCATATAGACAACATCCACTGCTTTAACCTCATCAACTTTTCTAGTAACCTCTTCAAAAAATTCAATAAGATTTGTCAAATGTGACTTTCCACACACAAATCCATGTTGACTGTTCCTAGTCAGACCCTGTCTATCCAGATAATTATATATACCATCTCTAAGAATACTTTCCATCAATTTACTCACCACTGACGTCAAACTCACTGGCCGATAATTGCTAGGTTTACTCTTAGAACCCTTTTTAAACAATGGAGCAACATGAGCAATACGCCAATCCTCCGGCACCAGCCCCGTTTCTAATGACATTTGAAATATTTCTGTCAGAGCCCCTGATATTTCCACACTAACTTCCCTCAAGGGCCTAAGGAATATCCTGTCAGGACCTGGAGACTTATCCACTTTTATATTCCTTAAAAGCGCTAGTACTTTCTCTTCTTTAATCATCATACTTTCCATAACTACCCTTCTTGTTTCCCTTACTTTACACAATTCAATATCCTTCTCCTTAGTGAATACCAAAGAAAAGAAATTGTTCAAAATCTCCCACGTCTCTTTTGCACATAGCCATCCACTCTGATTCTCTAAGAGACCAATTTTATCCCTCACTATCCTTTTGCTATTAATATAACTGTAGAAACCCTTTGGATTTGTTTTCACCTGACTTGCCAAAGCAACCTCATATCTTTCAGCTTTTCTAATTTCTTTCTTAAGACTCTTTTTACATTCCTTATATTCCTCGAGCACCTCATTTACTCCAAGCTGCCTGTACTTATTGTAGATCCCTCTCTTTTTCCAAACCAAGTTTCCAATATCCCTTGAAAACCATGGCTCTCTCAAACTTTTAACCTTTCCTTTCAACCTAACAGGAACATAAAGATCCTGTACCCTCAAAATTTCACCTTTAAATGACCTCTATTTCTCTATTACATCCTTCCCATAAAACAAATTGTCCCAATCCACTCCTTCTAAATCCTTTCGCATCTCCTCAAAGTTAGCCTTTCTCCAATCAAAAATCTCAACCCTGGGTCCAGTCCTATCCTTCTCCATAATTACATTGAAACTAATGGCATTGTGATCACTGGACCCAAAGTGCTTCCCAACACAGACCTCCATCATCTATCCTATCTCATTCCCTCACAGGGGATCCAACACTGTCCCTGCTCTAGTTGGTACCTCTATGTATTGCTGCAAAAAACTATCTTGCACACATTTTACAAACTCCGATCCATCCAGCCCTTTTACAGAATGGGCTTCCCAGTCTATGTGTGGAAAATTAAAATCTCCCACAATCACAACCTTGTGCTTACTACAAATATTTGCTATCTCCTTACAAGTTTGCTCCTCCAATTCCCGCTCCCCATTAGGTGGACTATAATACAACCCTATAAGTGTCACTACACCTTTCCCATTCCTCAATTCCACCCAAATAGCCTTCCTAGACTCCCTAAACAATCAAGTTTTTAAGAAGGCTCAACCTGTCACACACAAAGCCATGCTGGCTCTCCCTGATTAGGTCATATGTTTCTAAATGCTCATATATCCTATCTCAAAGTATTTTCTCCAGCAATTTACCTATGATTGATGTGAGACTCACTTGTATATAGTTTCCAGTATTTTCCCTTGATCCCTCCTTATTAGCCACTCACCAGTCCTCCGGGACCTCGCCTGTGGCTAGGGAGGACACGAAGATACTGGTCAAGGGCCCAGCAATTTCCCCTCTTGGCTCCTTCTGTAATACCCGTTTAAAGACAATGCTTTATTATACTAATTCAGTTATGCTGTTGGGTATTTTGTTGTCTACAGATTTTCTCAAAATACATTCCTTTAATTATACAATCAAGTAGTTCAGTTGACTGATAAGTTAGGCTTGTTGAATTAGTCAATAGGATGTTGTTAATCTTTACTCAATCGATAACATTTGGCCAATAAAATGGCCTGCAACATTCTAGAGGGATTGTGGGTAGCCATTTTCTAGAGATCTAGAAGAAGGGGAGATGAAAGAATAGAGATGGATGATAAACATGAGTGAAGAACATGGTGAAATGCTCACAAAACCCATTTGGAAGGACAGATACTGCTGTCGTAAAATCCTCATGCAGACTATGGTCTCACAGAGAATGTACAGATAACTTTTAATTAGCTGATTATCACATGACGTTGGAGAATGTTTGACACCTTGTCCTTGGCGTGAATATCTATTGATGTTTCACTTGGACTGTGATTTCAGACAGATTTGTTCAGTACCACGAGTAAAGGAAGTGAAGTAAACCAGATTGATTATGTAGCAATGAGCTCCAACAATTATGAGCACACTATAGGTTAATCACCATATGTGTAATGGACCCTTTTCTTTATTTTGTTTGTAATAGTTTAGAATATTTTGTCAGTACAATTTTAATCAAAGTTTATAGAGCTTAATTATTGCTTCTTGGCAAACTGTAAATTTGCATGGGGTTATCAGTATTCTTACAAATAACAGTCCTACTTTCCCTGAAAGGAACATTCAAAATTTTATGTTGTGTGTTTACTCAAACTGTCGTTACCCTATGACGTGTTTATTTACTGGTGATGGTCATTTCATCGTTATTCCCCATGCATTATAGGGTTATGTTACTGTTAGTTTGCCAACTCACAACAAGCCTACGGTGAGAGGGTTAGACTTTAATAACTAGGAGCAAATCCCATCAGGCTCTGGGGACTATCCACCTTAATACTCATTAGGAGGCCCAACACTTCCTCCACCTCAACCTCTAAATGCCCTAACATATTTATACATTCAGCACTGATCTCCTGGTCCTCCATATCTTTTTCCTTGGTAAATACCAAAGTACTCATTAAATACCTCACTCACATTCTCTGCATCCAAGCAAATGTTATCCCCAGTATCCTCGTGTGGTCCCACCTTCTCCCTAGTTATCCTTTTACTCTTGATGTTGTATACAATGCCTTTTAATTCACCTTAATCCAACTTGCATGGTCCCCCCTGACTTTCATAATTCCTTTCTTTCGTTTTTTTCTAGCTTCTTTATAATTGTCATGTCCTTTGTTTGATCCCAATTTCCAAAGCTTTACATACTTCGTTTTTCTTCAGGAAAAACCTGATCCAACCCGATCTTCCCAATTCCTTTGCATATTGAAGTCCCCTGTTACAATTATGACATTACCCTTATCACATCCCTTTTATCTCTCCCTTTGCAATCTTAACCCCACATCTTGGCTACTATTTGGAGGCCTGTGTATGATTCCCGTAATGGCTTTTTTTATCCTTGCAGTTTCTTAACTCCACCCATAAAGATTAAAGATTCAACACCCTACATCATCTCTTGCCAACACAGCCACACCAGCGCCTATGCCTTTCTGCTTGCCTTTAACTCTTTGCTCTGTCTGCATTTGCACCCATTCATTGGCTTGTCCTTCCTTACATTCATGTTATAGCCATCATCTGCTTGTAAATCTGCTGGCTCATCCTCAGCTCTATCACCCCCATGCCATATTAGTTTAAACCCATCCCAACAGCTCTAGTGAACCCGCTCACAAGAATATTGGTCCCCACATCTGACAGGAGGAGCATTCCATCCTGACAGCTCTATAGCAAAGATGAAAAGGCCTGTTCACGCCAAGACCAGTTAAGCCAAAGCATTCACACTTTATCACTGACCCGCTCCACAACACGATCACTCCACTTGAGCCTACCCTCACTTCACTTACAGCTGTGGTTAGGCCTGACACTGACACTTTCCATGCTGGTGCAGTCCAAAAAGAGCAGAGTGAGTGTCTTAACATCTGTCTTCCGGTAGCACACACATCTGTGGTGATGAAGTGCTTTGAGAGGTTAGTTTTGGCTAGAATCAACTCCTGTCTCAGCAAGGACCAGGACCCACTGCAATTTGCTTATCGCCAGAACGGGTCTACAGCAGATTCGTCCTCACTGGCCCTTCACATGGATTTAGGAACAACTCCTAACCTTCAGCCATCTGATTTCTGAATGAACATTGACCCCACGAACAGTACCTCAATACTTTTTTGCATGACGTTTAATTTAACTACTTATATAGACAATTAAGCCATATCTGAGCAGATTTGAGCAATTTGGCTCATTGAGACTGCTCTACCACTCCGCCACGGCTGATCCATTCTCCCTATCAGCACGAATCTCCTGCTCTCTCCCCATATCCCTTCATGGCGTGATTAAGTAAGAATCTATCAAAGTCTGCACTAAATATGCCCAAGGACATTGGCTCCACAGCTGCCCGTGGTAACAAATTCCACAGTTGACGCTTTCCAGCTAAAGAAATTCCTCTACATCTCCATTCTAAAAGGATGCTCTTCTACTCTGAGGTTGTGTCCTGTGGTCTTAGACCATAGAAAACATTCACTCTATTGAGGCATTTCAATATTCGATAGGCTTCAACCCATCATTCTTCTGAATTCCAGTAAGTACAGACCCAGAGCTATCAAATGCTCTTTGTATGTATGACAAGCCTTTCAATCCTGAAATCTTTTTTCATCAACCTCCTTTGAACTCTCTCCAATGTCAGCCCATCCTTTCTAAGATAAGGGGCACAAAACTACTCTCAATCCTCCAAGCAAGGCCTCACCAGTGCTTAATAAGGACTCAACTTATTAAGAAATAATTGCTTACATCACATTTGCCTTCCTCAAACTGCAAATTAACCTTTAGGGAATCCTACTCAAGGTCTCCTGTCCCTTTACGCCTCAGATTTTTGAATCTTCTCTCCATTTAAAAACTAGTCTACTCCTTTATTTCTTCTATTAAAGTGCATGACCACACATTTCTCGACACTGTATTCCACCTGCCACTTCTTTGCCCATTCTCCTAATCTGTCTGAGTCCTTCTGTAGACTCTCTACTTTCTCAAAAGTACCTTCAATTCCACCTAACTTTTCATTGTCTGCAAACTTGGCCACAAAGCTATAAATTCCATCATCCAGTCATTGACATATAACGTAAAAAAGTAGTATGTATCAACATAGACCCCAATGGAACACCACTTGTCACCGGCATCCAACCAAAGGCTCCTATTAGTCCCACTCTTTGCCTTCTGCCAATCAGACACTGCTTTATTCATACTAGTATCTTTCCTGGAATACCATGGGCTCTTAACCTGTTAAATCGCCTTATGCATGGCACCTTGTCAAAGGCCCTTCTGAAAAAAAGGTACACAACATCCACTGATTCTCCCTTTTCTATTCTGCTTGTTATTTCCTCAAAGAATTTCAACAGCTTTGTCAGGCAAGATTTTCCTTTGAGGAAACCATGCTGACTACAGCCCATTTTAGCATGTGCCTCCAAGTATCCCAAAACCACATCCTTCACAATTCCAACATCTTCCCAACTACTGAGGTCAGACTAACTGGCCTATAATTTCCTTTCTTCTGCCCATCTCCCTTCTTGCAGAGTAAAGTGACATTTCCAATTTTGCATTCCTCTGGAACCATGCCAAAATCAATTGGTTCTTGAAACATCATTACTAATGCCTCCACAATCTCTTCAGCCACCCCTTTCAGAAACCTGGGGTGGATACCACCTGGTCCAGATGATTCATCTGTTTTCAGACCTTTCAGTTTCCCAAGAACCTTCTTCCTAGTAATGACAACTTTACACACATCTGTCCCCTGACACTCTCAAACTTCCGACATACTGCTAGTGTCTTCCACAGTAAACACAGATGCAAAATACTTATTCAGTTCACCAGCCATTTTCAGTTCCCTATTGCTCCAGCATCGTTTTCCAGCAGTCCAATGTCTACTTTCGACTCTCTTTTACACTTTATGTATCTGAAGACATTTTTGGGATGCTCTTTAATATTATTAGTTAGCTTACTTTCATATTCTATCTTTTCCTTCTTAATGACTTTTTATTTGCCTCCTGTTAGTTTTTAAAAGCTGCCGAATCCTCTAACTTGCCACTAATGTTTAATCAATTATATGGTATCGCTTTGGCTTTTATGTTGGTTTTAAATTCTTTTGTCAGCCACAGTTGTGTCACCATGTTTTTAGAATACTACTTCTACACCTACTGTAATTTATGTTTTTTTTATTGTTGTTGTTATTATTGCATTGTACTACTGCCACAAAAACAACAAAATGTCACGGCATGCGCCGTTGATACTAAACCAGGCTTAAATCTGATTAATTCCGAACGAGAGCCGACTGGGCATCACCGTCCCCAGAATACGCATGCGCCTTGGAAATGGCGCCTGGTCCTCCCCTCATCAGCACAAAACTCCCGGGGCCTGGGTACAGATCGCAGGACTGGGTGAGAGGGAAAAGACCAGGAATACCATGGGGTGTGGGGCCACGATATGTCTGAAGCTCGCAACAATTTCCTCCCAGTCATGGTACGGATGCCCCAAGCGCCACTCCTACCTGCTGCAGATTCTGCCGTCCACTGAGCGCAAGCGCAATTATTCAGGAACTATTTTGTGACCCTTACGCCTGCGCATTCGATCGCTAGGCAACAGATTCTGAAGCGCAGAGATTTCTGGGTATGCCAGGTGCCATTAAAAGCAAGCACCAGTTCCTTGCCACAAGTCCCAAAAGGTCAATGTAGAAACCTCAGCAGCTACTATAACGCAGCAAACTGCCACAAACAATATTCTGAATGACAACAGGCAATCTGTGTGACAACTATCAAAGTCCAACTCACTTTCATGTGCAGACGAACCAATTCCCCCTTCACCACCACAAACCTCCTTCTGATAGAACTGGTCCTCACCCTTATGCCTGTAGGGTGGTGTGGTAAACCATGTATATAGGTTGTAACTGGGTTACCTATCTGGATATGCCTGGACACGCCCCTCTGCTGACTGCTCCTGTGGCTCCTCCCACAGACCCCTGAATAAAGGCGATTGTGTCACTGCTCCTCCCACAGTCCAGGACAGACTTACAGCATGGACGTGGATCCATTTTACTGTTAATAAAAGCTTTTCAGTATTTACTCTACTTCCAGTCTTTTGGAGTAATTGATAATGCATCAGTTTTATTATCAGTACTTAAGGCATGGAACATGTACTGAGAACCGACAAGTTAGACCTCGACCCGCAAACACCTGAAGCCGGAAACACTTTCGAACTCTGGCTAGCCTGCTTCGAATCATACCTGGAGGAGATTGAAGTAACTGAGTCCGCCACGAAATGCAGAGTTCTCTTCTCCAGGGTCAGTCCATGAGTCTACACAATGATTAGAGACCAGCCGAGCTACAACAGTGCGATACCGCCCTCAGAAGACAATACCCGCGGCCGGCAAACAACACCTATGGGCGAAATCACTTAGCGATGCGGCAGCCACGGCCCAGAGAGTCGAGCGCTGAGTTCGTCTGGGCCTTACAGACACTCGTGTGGGCCTGCGATTGCCGGGGTCTGACGGCCAAACAGCATGTGGAGCTCCTAGTAAGAGACGTCTTCGTCACGGGGACCAGGTCAGTGTATGTGCACCAGCGGCTGCTGGAACACGCCGACCTTGCCTTACTTTCGGCGATTGAGCTGGCCAACATGCTGGAAGCCGCTCTGCACATCTCTGACGCTTTCCAGGCACACGATCTCCCGACGGCCTCGTGGATGCCGCAGACCCTGCAACCCACCGGCAAGTCGACCACGGCTGCTGCCAGTCACGAGTCCGCGAAGTGCTACTTCTGCGGGCTCGAGAAGCACCCCCGGAAATGCTGCCCGGCCCGAGAAGCTACCTGTTCCAGCTGCGGAAAGAAGGGCCACTTCGCCAAGGCCTGTAAGTCCAAACCGTGAGCAGGATTGAGCAGCGCCGCGTGTGAGGCATGGGGTCACCATCTTGCCTGCACAGCGCCACCATGTGCGAGACATGGGGCGGCCATCTTGGTCGACGCCACCTCGCACCGCCTATGACCCACGGGTGCTCACCAGGCACCCCACCGCGCCGGACCAAGACAAGGACTCAAATCTGGCCTCCGTGACCCTCGACCAAAGCGCTCCCCACCAGCTCACAAGGTCAATGATGGACATCCTGGTGGAGGGGTGCAGGACAAGCTGCCTATTTGACACGGGCAGCACGGAGAGTTTTATCCACCTGGACACGGTGCAGCATTGCCATGGCTTCTGGGTCGCATACAACAGACATCCGGGGGGGGGGGGGGTGTTGTGTAGCGATGCTAGTGGTGCAGGGCACAGAATATCGAGACTTTACGTTACTGGTCATGCCTCAACTGTGTGCCCCTGTGCTATTGGGGCTTGACTTCCAGAGCTACCTGAAGAGCGTGACAATGGAGTATGACGGGCCCCTCCCTCCAATCACTGTCAGAAATCCTCAGTTTTGTAGGAATACGTCACATACCACCCCCACACACCGACCTGCACATCCCACCCAACACCATGCCAACAGCCGCACTATGGACACCACTAGCGGCCTCTCCATCCTCAAGATGCTTCCCCCACTGCTGTTCGCCAACCTGACCCCCAACTGTAAACCTGTGGCAACTAAAAGCAGGAGGTACAGCGCAGGGGACACAGCCTTCATTAAGTCGGAGGTGCAGCGGCTGCTCAGGGAAAGAATCATTGAGGCAAACACAAGTCCTTGGAGGGCCCATGTGGTTGTTGTTCTAACGGGGAGAAAAATAGGATGGTCGTGGACTATAGCCAGACCATCAATAGGTCCACGCAGCTTGATGCGTACCCTCTACCCTGCATCGCGGATATGGTCAATCAGATAGCACAGTACAAGGTGTACTCCACCATAGACCTAAAATCTGCTTACAATTAGCTCCCCATCTACAGAGAGGACCGCCCTTACACTGCCTTCGAGGTGGACGGCAGGATTTATCACTTCCTGCGCTTCCCCTTTTGTGTCACGAATGGTGTATCTGTCTTCCAGAGGGAAATGGACCGGATGGTGGACCAGTGCCAACTGAAGGCCATGTTCCTGTATCTGGATAACATCACCATCTGCGGTCACAACCGGCAGGACCAGGACAACAATCTCTGAAAATTTCTCCAAGCGGCCAAAGCTTTCAATCTCACCTATAACGAGGACAAATGTGCATTCAGAACCACCCGACTTGGGTGTGTTGTGGAGAACGGAGTCATTGGTCCTGAACCCGACCGCATGCACCCCCTGTTGGAACTCCCTCTTCCCAACACCCTTAGAGCCCTCAAAAGGTGCCTGGGCTTCTTTTCATATTACTCCTACAAGGCCCGCCCCCGGTCAAGTCCACCACATTTCCCCTCTCAGCCGAGGCCCACGCGGCCTTCAGCCACACTAAAGGGGACATTGCCAAAGTAGCAATGCATGTGGTGGACGAGGCCATTCCCTTCCAAGTAGGGAATGACGCCTCTGACTTCGCGCTGGCTGCTACCCTCAACCAGGCGAGAAGACCGGTGGTGTTCTTCTCCCGTACCCTTCGAGGCACTATCTCGCCAGCAAAAAAGTTCACCCTGCTGACTAACCAGCACTCAGTCTCATTCATGTTTAGCAACCAACAGTGGGGCAAAATCAAAAATGATAAAATTCTGAGGTGGAGAATCGAACTCTCCACCTACAACTATGACATCGTGTACAGGCCTGGGAAGCTCAATGAGCCCTCCAATTCCCTATCCTGGGGAAGTGCGCCAGCGCGCAGATCGACCAGCTATATGCACTACATGCAGTTCTTTGCCACCTGGGGGTCACCCGGCTTTTCCACTTTGTGAAAGCCCGGAACCTGCCTTACTCTCTTGAGGAGATCAGGACGATGACCAGGGACTGCCAAGTCTGCGCAGAGTGCAAACCACACCTCTACCAACCTGAAAAGGCACAACTAATCAAGGCCACCCGCCCGTTTGAGTAACTGAGTGTCGACTTTAAGGGCCCCCTTGCCTCCACCGACTGCAAATGTAATCGACAAATACTCGCAGTTCCCCTTTGCCATCCCCTGCCCCGATACCACTGCCGTGTCAGTCATAAAAGCCCTGCTCAAGCTCTTCACTCTATTCGGATACCCATGCTATATCCACAGTGACAGAGGGTCCTCGTTTATGAGTGACGAGCTGTGCCAATACCTGCTGGCTAGGGCTATTGCAACTAGTAGGACCACAAGCTATAATCCCCAGGGGAATGGACAGGTGGAGAAGGAGAATGACACGGTGTGGAAGGCCACACTCTTAACCCTTAGGTCAAAGGGACTGCCGGTCTCCTGCTGGCAGGACGTCCTTCCCGAGGCACTCCACTCCCTGTTATGCACGTCCACCAATGCCACCCCTCATGAGCGACTCTTTTCTTTTCCCAGGAAGTCGACCACCGGGACCACCCTACCAACTTGGCTGATGTCCCCGGGGCCAGTGCTGCTCCGGAAACACGCGAGGAGCAATAAATACTCCCTGATGGTCGAGAGGATTCACTTACTGTGAACCCTCAGGTATGCCTACGTGGTTTTATCTGATGGGTGAGAGGACATGGTCTCCATCCACAACCTGGTGCCCACAGGAACACTGGTGACTATTAACCCCGTTACCACCAATATATATACTCACGAGACACTGCACACTCCAAGCCCTACACAGACACCACACGACACTCCCATACCGGGTGCGACGCACACGCACGAGGGATCACCGATGCCTAACGTGCTAGCATCTCATGTCAGGCCGGAGCCAGCACAACCACCGTCGCTGGTGCAATCACCACCGGTGCTAAGTAGATCACAGCGACGGACTCGACTACCTGACAGACTTGACCTGTAAATACACTTGTTTTTAAATATTGTCAGTCACCTCACCCCACGGGACTCACCTTTTTTTAAAAAAGGAGGGGTGAATGTGGTAAACCATGTATATAGGTCGCAACTGGGTTACCTGTCTGGACATGCCTGGACACGCCCCTCTGCTGACTGCTGCTGTGGCTCCTCCCACAGAGCCCAGAATAAAGGCAATTGTGTCACTGCTTCTCCCACAGTCCAGGACAGACATACAGCATGGACGTGGATCCATTTTACTGTTAATAAAAGCCTTTTCAGTAGTTACTCTACTTCCAGTCTTTTGGAGTAATTGATAGCGCATCAGGTGGCAACCTACAGAATTCGCAACCACCGACATTGGGTTGGGGTTCACTGTAAGGTGGGGGGAACATAAGAACATAAGAAATAGAAGGAGTAGGCCACCCAGCCCATCGAACCTGCCCCGCCATTCAATAAGATCATGATTGATCTGCCCATAAACTCAGCTCCATCTACCTGCCTTTTCCCCATAACCCTTAATTCCCTTCTATGTAAAAACCTATCTAACTGTTTCTTAAATATATTTAGTGAGGAAGCCTCAGCTGCTTCACTGGGCAGAGAATTCCACAGATTCACCACTCTCTGGGAAAAACAGTTTCTCCCCATCTCTGTCCTAAATCTTCTCCCCTGAATCTTGAGGCAATGAGGGGTCTGAGGTGATGAGGTAATTATGTAAAGGACTGTAATAGCATGCTTTGTTTTAAGTTTTTGGTGTTTAATAAATGAATTGCTACTGGTTTTCTGAAACGGAAAACATCTCTGCTGTATTACTTGTGAAAACCTACATTGGTGACTCCAATGCTCTAGGACGATTCCAGAGTTATTGATCATGTCGGCCAATGTAGTCGTTATGAAACTGCCAGAACTTTGGGAGCAAAACGTCACTGCTTAGTTTGTACAAGCCAAGGCCCAGTTTCACGCTGTGAGAAATCACTGCTGGTTAGTCCATGGCTATGAGATTGGTGAGTCTACTAGAACACCTGCCTAAATATGTGAAATACCGACTGCTGAAAACTGACATTTTACAATTTGCAGTATCGGAGTCTGAGCACGCCAGTCAGTTGCTCTGCCTGCTCAGCATTGCTAAGCCTTTGAAACTAATGCTGTCCATCCTGGGAAATCACCCATTTTGTTTCTAAACAACTCTTCATGCAGCAAATGCCTGATCAAGTTCGCATAGCCCTCGCTAATGCACCCATGATGGATTACAGGAACCTTGCTAAAATGATAGTCTACACTCAGCCAGACAAAGATGCATAATTCCTCCTCATTTCCTTGCCACAATAAGCCCAGTCAGCAAAGCCTCCAACATAAGGACAAACAGCGCCAGACTTGTGTGCTTTCCACGCTCACTCTGGAGCAAACGCTAGAAAGTGCTGACTGCCTTGCAGCTTTGTCGGTGCCAGCGCATCAGGACATCAGAGCTCTCTGAACAGTGTGGGTTCCTGCTGTATCATTACAGACATCCTTTCAGGGCAATGCTTCCCGCGTGAGTGTGCTGCCAGCATCATTTCATGTTGATAAGGCTTATGGCAGCAGGATCTAAACCTATGGGACACAATGGGTGATGCTCTGCTTTAGTGGTTGATGTCATACATGGGACTTCATCCTGTCTAAGGTGGCTAAACTCTGCTCGGAGCAGATTTCTCAAGGACTATTAGTTGATCTTAAGAACGTAAGCCCCCAACTCTGCTCCCCAAGTAAGTTCCCCACAACAACTCTGATAATCGCAAGTACCACCACACGTGAGTTTACGCAATTGCTCGGCAAATTCCCAAACCTCATCCAGCCCATAATCTCCACTAAAGACGCAAAACATTGGGTTGAGCACCACATTTTTACAGCAGGCCTGCTAGTCTAGGCTGGACCCCAAAAAAGCTGGCAACTTGGAAGTTGTACACTGGAAATTCTTAGCAGTTGAATAGCCTCTGTGCTTGCTGCCTATGTGGCGATTACCGATGCCTTAATGAGGCCACAACCCCCAATTGTTACCCGGTCCCGCACCTCCAGGACTTTTCAGCACGTTTAGCTGGAAAGTTAATTTTTTCCAAAGTCGATTGAGTTAGAACTAGCCTGTGTGCTCACAGGATATTCCCAAAACAGCTGTGTTAAGCTTGTTTGGCCTTTTTGAGTTTTTGTGCATGCTGTTTGGGCTGAAAAATGCAGCACAGACTTTCCAACGGCTGATGGACTCAGTATTAAAACTCGACATACTTGGTGCCAGTGCATCCAAATACACATATTTCATCTCTGCACACTGTTCAACTGCTGAAACCAATGTGAGTTGATTATTAACCCTTCTAAATGCCAGTCTGAATTGTCAACAATTGACCTTCTCGGTCATCACACCTGTGTGTGTGTGTGTGTGTGTGTTTGTGTGTGAGAGACACCCCTCCCAACAAAAGGAGCCACTAAGCCACTAGTACGGATTTCTCACCATCCCGCAATATTGAGAGGCTATTGGAGTTTTTAGGCATGGTGAATTTCTATCACCACTCATCCTGCGAGCTGCTAAACTTATGCTCCCCCTGTATAGTGCAATACAGGGAATACTCCTAATCACATGCGTGACTGATCAGCAGACATGACCAGGACATTTAATCATACCAAACAAGCTCTTTCCAACATGAGCATACTGGCACACCCCCCTCCGCAACACACTTATAGCCATTACTACCGAAGCTTCAGACTATGCTGTGGGTGCTGTGCACAAACACTTGTTCACAGGCATGTGGCAGCCGCTTGCCTTCTTCAGCTGGCAGCTCCATCCCCCCAAAACTCTATTTGACTGTCTTCATTTTGTTTTCTTCAAGAGGGTTGCCATCTTACAGCGTTTGTTGACCACAAACCCCTTGTGCATGTGATGGCCAAAATATCAGACCTTTGGTCTGCACGGCAGCAACACCACCAGGCCTGCAACTGTTAAACACAAAAAAATGGAAAAATTATCTCATGGCTGCCTGTCTCTCATGGCCAGCCATGAAGGTCACATGCACAACGGTTTACTATGCTGGCATGGCAGCCAACCAAGTTACTGACCCAGAGGTCCAAGCTTACTGAACAGCAGTCATGGGCCTGCAGTTGGCTGAGATTAAGTTTGAGGAAGCAGGGGTTTCTCTCTTGTGCAATATCTCAACCGGTCACCCTTACCACATTGTGCCTGCTTAACTGGAGGCGGACAGTTTTTGACTCCATATGTGGCTGCTCATTTCCGGGCCGGAAGGTCTCACAGAAACTGGCTGCACTAAAGTTTGTGTGTGGGATTGGACTGCAACCTATGGGAGTGCCAGCAGGCAAAAATTAACTATCACGTCCAGGCACAACTGGCACCTTTTGAGGTCATTGAGCAAAGGTTTGACCATGTCAATGTGGACCTTGTTGGTCCTCTTCTCCCACACCCCCTCCCCCCGTGGTTTCACACACTTCCATACCATGGTAGGCATCCCACCTCTCCCGGAAGAAGTTCCGGGAGTCTCCTGCATATTGATAGTGGCGCCCTGATGCCCAGAAATTATACACAATATCCCAGAGATCGATTTTTTTTGAGAGGGAGAGGGAGAGGGAGAGCGAGAGGGAGCATCCTGATTGGTCTCTCTTCGTGCTAAGTAGACCTATCAGTTTTTTCTGTGGGCGGGCTTTACAGTCGACCTCAAAAATAATGACAGTGTTGCTTCCTGCACTGTGTGCAACAGTAACTTTTCTATTGCCCATGGTGGGTTAAAATGTAAAAAGTGAGTTTAACAGGTGTCATTCATTCATTAGTGTAGCTAACGTTATTTAAACTAGCTGGCTAGCTGCTAAGGAGCTACTCTATTGATGTCATACGTGATGAGGCCAGACTCCCTGTACACTTGCTTAAAGTTGTAATAGAATAAACGTGATAATATAATACAAGTACATATTTTAATGTCACATTTTCTGCATATACCCAACTTGGTTTACAGATTAGACAAAATCACTAAACAAAGTATTACATACACCCTTGGAGGTCGATGGGGGCGGGGTGGTGGGTGGGTGGTGTGATATGAGGTTGTGGGGGGCAGGGGTGCTACCTCCCTGAAAAGAGTTTTTGCAGGGTGGGATGTCTGCCATGGTGGACTATAAAACCAGGTGGTCAGAACATCTGGTATCAACAACAGCCACAGATGTGGCTTGGGCAATCATCAGTACCTGGATTACTTGGTTTAGCACCCCATCTGATATTTCCTCCGACTGTGGACCCAATTCATATGGGACCACTGGGCTGCCATGGCCCCAGAACCTCGGTGTTAGGCCACATCACACCACGGCGTATCAACTGCAGTCCAATAGCCTATGCGAGTGGTTTCACTGCTCCTTGAAGACTGCTCTGAGAGCTTCCCTGATGGATGAGTGTTGGCATGATCAGCACCCATGAGTTCTGCTGGGGCTCAGAACAGCTCCAAAAGAAGATCTGCAGTCGTCTGCAGCTGAACCAGTATACAGGCAGCTGTTAAGAGTGCCAGGTGATTTTATTCCTGACATCACGCAGCCTCCCAACCTCGTTCCACCCTCCTCAGTAAATTCAATTCCTTTGCACCTAATCCTAACTCCCATCATGGCGTACAGCACTCTTGGGTTCCTGTTGATCTACATTCCACCTCGTTTGTTTTTGTCTGCCATGTTGCACACCTGCTGTTCCTCCACCCTGGAACATAGGACCGGAGACACATCCAAGCTCTGGATAGGCTTGCAATGCTGGTTTGTGGGGATGGGGTGGGGGGGCTATGTAGGATAATGTAATTGGTGGAAGCACTTTAAGAGGCAGGTCTGATGTGATGAGGTCATCACATAAAGGATTTTTTAACGTGCTTTGTTTTCACTTTTTGGTGTTCAATAAATGAGTTGCTACTGCTATTCTGAAACACAAAACACCTCCACCTTTTTATTTCTGAAAACATGCATACCTGCCTCTTAGTTGTCTACATAGAACAGACTATGTTCAAAGTCTTTCCTGGTCATTGTCCACAACTCCTCCTCCACTACATTGATGACTGCATTGGTGCTGCCCATGCTGAGCTCGTTAATTTCATGAATTTTGCCTCCAACTTCCACTCTGCCCTTAAATTCACTTGGGCCATCTCTGACACCTCCCTCCACTTTCTTGATCTATCTGCCTCTATCTCTGGGGACAAACTGTCAACTGATTTCTTTTATAAACCTACTGATTCCCATTGTTATCTCAAATATACTTCTTCCCACCCTATCTCCTGTAAAAATGCTATTCCCTTCTCTCAGTTTCTTTGCCTCCAACACATTTGTTCTCAGGATGCGACTTTCAATTCCATGACATCAGAGATGTCCCACACATCTGCTCGCAACTCATCATCCTAATGTCATAATAGTGACAGAGTGCCTCTTGCCCTACCACCCTATCAGCTTCTACACACAACACATTATCCTCCGCAACTTCTGCTGCCTACCACTAAACATATCTTTACTTCCCCCCCCCCATGTCCACTTTCTGCAGGCACTGCTGCCTCCATGATTCCATTGTCCATTCGTCCCTCCCCACTAATCTCCTCCTGGCACATATCTATGTAAGTGACTGAAGTGCCCATAGTCCTCCTCCCTCATCTCCATTCAGAGCCCCAAACAGTCCTTCCAGGTGAAGCAACAGTTCACCTGTGAATCTGCAGGGGTCTTCTATTGTATCCCAATGTGGCCTTCTCTACTTTGGTAGACTCATCATAAATTCAGGAACTGTTTCGTGAAGCACCTCTGCACCACCCTGCCAAAGGCAGGACATCCCAGTGGCCAAACACTTTGATTCCGATTTCAGTCACATTCCAATGTGTTGATCCATAGCCTCCTCTCATGCCAAGGTGAGGCCACACTCAGGGTGGAGGATCATCACCTTAAATTCCATCTTGGTGCCACCCCCCCACCCCGGTCTTATACTTCATCTCACCTGCCTATTAATTTCTCCTGGGTCCCTCCTCCTTCCCTCACTCCTATTGTCCAGTCTCCTTTCCTATCAGATTCTTTCCCACCAACTTGCTTCACCTATCACCTTCCAGCTAGCCTCTTTCCCCACTTCCCACCTTGTAATTCAGGTATCTCGTCCCTTCCCTCTCAGTCCTGAAGAACAGTTGGCCCAAAACATCGACTGTTTACTCTTTTCCATAGGTGCTGCCTGACTTGCTGAGTTTCTCCAGCATTTTGTGTGTTGCTTTGGATTTCCAGCATCTGCAGATTTTCTCTTGTTTGTGATAAAACACATGAGATTCTGCAGATGCTGGAAATAAACTGTAGAGCAAGCTGGAGCGATACAGTAACTCAGCAGGTCAGGCAGCATCTAAGCAGAGGAATAAACAGTCTAGGCACAGTGAAGTGTCTCAGCACAAAACATGAACTTTTTATTCCTTTCCATAGATGCTGCCTGACCCACGAAATTCCTCCCAACATTTTTCAAACATGAACCTCCGGTTTTCAGTCATTCAGTTTCCAAATGTTACTTATCTTTCATCTGTAGCCTCATCCTCCAGGTCTGATTCCCTCCTCCTACTCCCCGTAAACTGTAGCCCCCACCACGTCTGGAGCCCCAAAGCTCGAGAGGCTGCCCCTCTTTTCTTCCTGCCCCTGCTCTAGAAACATAGAAAGCCTACAGCACAATACAGGCTCTTCGGCCCACAATGCTGTGCCAAACATGTCCTTACTTTAGAATTTACCTAGGGTTACCCATAGCCCTCTATTTTTCTTTGCACCATGTACCTATCCAGGAGCCTCTTAAAAGACCCTATCCGCCTCCACCACAGTTGCTGGCAGCCCATTCCACAGACTCACCACTCTCTAGGTAAAAACTTACTCCGACATCCCCTCTGTACCTACTTCCAAGCACCTTAAAAAACTGCCCTCTCGTGTTAGCCATTTCAGCCCTGGGAAAAAGCCTCTGACTATCCACCTCATCAATACCTCTCATCATCTTATACACCTCTACCAGGTTACCTCTCATCCACCGTCGCTCCAAGGAGAAAAGGCTAAGTTCACTCAACCTGTTCTCGTAAGGCATGCTCCCCAATCCAAGCAACATCCTTGTAAATCTCCTCTGCACCCTTTCTATAGATTTCATATCCTTCCTGTAGTGAGGTAACCTGTCATAAGGGAGTGTTGGGAGTGGACCCAAATGCAAGACACAGACACTGAAGTACTAGGAACAGGATAAGGTTTATCAAGAAAGCAAGGGAAGTCAGGAAGAAACAACACTGGACATGGACACAGGTCCTGGACAAGACAAGGACACCAGGCCTGGGCTAGGGCTAAGACTAGGAAAGTGGGACCAGGACAAGGAACTTGGAACCAGGAGCCTGGGCTAAGACTCCGAGCCAGAGACTTGACATGGACCCGGAACCTAGGTCTTGACTCGGGCTCAGACCCCGGATCTAGGCAAGGACCAGATGTGGCTACAGGACTGGACGTGGCTAGGCTACAGGACGAAGAACCTCCAGGGCAGGATGAGGTACTTGGACTAGGTTTGGCTCAGCTCTTGGACTCAGCTTGGTTAGGCTCTTGGGTATGGGGCCAGTACCCCTCCTTAGAGCGCAGGGCCAGGATGACTGCCAACGTAAACTGCCGAGGATTCAGATGGGGATGATCCAGCACAGGACGAGGAATCTCCAGCACCGAGCTGGGCGAGGCACCAGAACTAGATTAGGACACAAAGCTCAGACTTGGACAGGGCTGGAACACAGTGCCTGGACTTGGTCTTGAGCACAGGAACATAGAGCCAGGACCCCTCCTTGGGAACAGGGACGTAGGGCCGGGACTCGTACACGGAACACAGACACTAAACACGGAGACACAAAGAGACAGTTCCAAACTCAGCGATAGATAGTTCCTTATCTTGGCGTGGCAAGGCTCCAGTTTCACTCCACCGGTTGAACTAGACAGTGATACAGGTGAGGACGTAGGTGAGATTTCAGGCGAAGGTAACAGACAAACGTTAGTGCCAGAGTAACTGTTGAGATAAACTGCCAATGATTCAAATGGGGAGGGGAAGAGAACAGTCCAGCTGGGAATCCTTGGTCTGCAGAGGTATTTATGTGCCAGCCCAAAACGAGAATCAGGTGCCTCAATTAAGGCACCCAATGGAACAAGGGAAAACAGGAAAAACTGGAATAAGGATCGATGAACCGGACCGTGAACTGGAAGGCGGATTTCACGGACCGGACCATGGCATGACTGGAACTAAGCACAGCACTCCGAATGGGTTCTGACAAGGGTCCTCTAAAGCTGTAACATTACCTCTCAGCTCTTGAAATCAATCCCTCGGTTGATAAAGGCCAATGCACCGTATGCCTTCTTAACCTGCACAGCAGCTTTGAGTGTCCGGGGACCCCAAGATCCCTCTGATCCACCCTACTGCCAAGAGTCTTACCATTAATACTATATTCTGCCATCATATTTGACCTACTAAAATGAACCACCTCACACTTATCTGGGTTGAACGCCATCTGCCACTTCTCAGGCCAGTTTTGCATCCTATCGATATCCTGCTGTAACCTCTGACAGCCCTCCACACTATCCAATACACTCCCAAACATCTACAACCACTCTTTGTCTCCTGTGAGCAAGCCAATTCTGGATCCACAAAGCAAGGTCCCCTTGGATCCCATGTCTCCTTACTTTCTCAATAAGCCTTGCATGAGGTACCTTATCAAATACACCTGCTGCTCTACCTTCTATCGAAGGTATACCCACCATTCTGCTGTCATACTTTAGAGGAGAGCATTGTATTGCAACAACCAAGCTGTGTGAGGACATGCCCTCGGAAATTAGTGCAAATGTTCCAAAATGTTGATTAGGCCTGGGTAGAAAGATTTTAACTATCCATGACATTCGTCCTTGGCCCAGAGCCCTTAGGAATAAGGAATATTTGGGACAAAACCCCAGTGAACTCATCTTCTACAGTTTGCAGAAAGTCACAGAGGAAATTCAAAGTAAACCTCTTCACCCACAGACTGATGACCATTTGCAACCAGACATTATAGGGCGATTGAGAGGTGAACAGCAGGGATGGATTTAAAACACTGATGTGGAATAGGAACATGAGTAGCTACCAGCTGGACTGAGTGGCCTCTCTACTGTATATTGGCCATGTGAAAGAGACAGGAAGCACCTGAGACACAGGATTTGAAATAGAACTGATATATTGTCACAGATCCCCTATATTAGACACCAGTCTATTTGAAGACTAACATCAGCAGAAGAAACCCCTCCAATGCTCAGTGACCAAGGTTCACCCCTGGGTGTGATGAGCCGCCACAATATCTGCTGAATCTGATATTACTAGTCCCATGTGAACTTCCAACTGGATTCAGTCCCATGATGGTTAAAATTTAACAGAGAGCTTATTTTGAACTTCCTGGTGTGAAGTTGGGATGATTGAGTAAATTTACTTGCTGACCCAGGACAGAAGTGTGACTTTCTACATATGAACTGTGGAGCCTCACAAAATGGATTAACTGATTGAATCTCTTCCCACACCCAGAGCAGGTGTGAAGCTATACTAATAGAAGGAGACAAACTGAGCCAAGTATAGCTGCTCACCTGAGTGAACTGACTGGTGTTTCAATAGCTCATGTAACTGAATGAATCTTATCCCACACATGGAGCAGATGAATGGCATCTCCCCAGTATGAACTTGCTGGTGTATCTTCAGGTGCAGTGGCCAGGTGAATCCCTTCCAAAATGAGAAGCAATCAACTCTATGACCATTGATCAGGTTAGATCATGTTACAACTGGTGTGGTGTTTTCTCAGCCATATCCCCCTTCCCATTCAAGTGCTGTTGAGCTGACAGACACAGCAGAACTGACGTGCATTATGTCTTAGATTCCTAAACAGAAATTATTTGCCTTTTCTACCCTGTATAGAGCTTGAAAAAAAGGTCAATGGGTGAAAGACAAAATTTCAGCTAAGATAATTTTAGTCTTTATGGTGACCTCTGACATCACACTGTTACAGCAAGACTGAACACACTTTGGAGGAACAACATCTTAGTGCCAACTGGACACAGTTCAGGCATCCAGACACAACATAAAATTATCTGTCTTCCTCTCTGTATCAGAATGGGTCATTTCTGCTCTTCATCAAGCTGTGACTGGCCCAGTTTGTCTCTTTGCGTTAGTATAGCTTCACATTCTGGGCATGTCCCACAGACCTACTAAGAGCCCACAGTATGTACACGGCTGCTTCTGGAGACTTCCTGATTATTGTGACCATCCTGGCATTTGAACCTCAAGAGTAGGCAATTAGGTTTTCTCGTTGCAGATTGACACTGTGTGCCACTCTTGTGGTGTGAGTACAACTGATCACTTGTTACCTTATAAATTATGTACCCTGACACGATAATGAAGGAAAACATTGTCTCAGTCAGAACTGCAGGACATTGAACCAAGGTAATTTCCTAAATGAGCAAAGGATGAAGGGGCTCGGCCCAAAATGTCAACTGTTTACTCTTTTCCTTAGGTGCTGCCTGGCTGCTGAGTTCCTCCAGCATTTTGTGTGCGTTGCTTGGATTTTCAGCATCTTCAGAATTTCTCGTGTTTTTCAAAGTAACACAATAATTATGTCGACTGTCCTTTCTCTCCATAGACACTGCCTGACGCACCGAGTTCCTGCAGTGTTTTGTGTGTGGCTGGAATATGTGGGTTGATTTCAGAGTGAAAAGAGGTAACTTTTGGAGTCTGTTGAGCATCCTGACATATTGCATCTCCTCATTGGCGTAAGAGACTCAGACAGATGGCAATTGCTCCAAAATAAGGGGTCACTCATTTCAAATGGATACATGTAGAACTTTCTGGAATTCTATTTCTGAGTGTATGATCTCTGGGATTCTCTGCCCCCGATGTGTTGGGAGGCCAGGTCAGTGGGTATACCTGAGATGGAAATAGATACATATTTAAGTCAGCAAGGAACTGAAGGATGGAGAAAACGGGCACAGGAGGTGGGTTAAGTGGAGATCTTCTATGATCATGTTGAATAACCACAAGACCATAAGAACGAGGAGCAGACTGAGGCCATTTGGCCCATTGAGTCTGCTCTGCTAGTCCATCATGGCTGATTTATTATCTCTTTCAAACTCACTCTCCTACCTACTCCCCATACCTTTCACACCCTAAGTACCATGAACTTATAAAACTACACTTTAAATCTATTCAATGACTTGACCTCCACAGCCATCTGCGGCAATGAATTCCACAGATTCACGTGCAAATCTCCAGCAAAGTCAGGAATCAAAAAGTCAAGCACAGTATGACTAATGTTCTAAGCTGCGTATACAGTATTTCGATTGAAGAAAGGAAATGCGGATGAGCTCAGAGTATGAATCAACACATGGAATTATGGCATTGTAGTAGTAATTGCAGTTCAGGCAGGACTGGCAGCTCAATGTTCTGAGGTTCTGTTATTTTAGACACAACAGAGCAGGAGGAATTAAAGGAGGAGGGGTGGTGTTACTTGTCAGAGAAAGTGTCATGGTAGTGCTTAGTCAGGGCAAACTGGAGAACTCATCAACTGAGGCTTTATAGGTGAAATTGAGAAATAAGAAAGGTGTGACCATGTTAATAGGTCCATAACAGACCACCCCACATGTGGGCGAGTCTTCAGGGCCCGGATTGGCCTCATCAATCACCTCCAGACCCACAGCCACCAATCTCCCATTTGACTTTGAAGCCATGGTCATCTTCAACTACGAAGGACGAACAACAACAACAACAGACCACCCAATGACAAGCGAAATTCTGGACGATTGGAGGATAGCTAATATTCTGCTGTTTAAAGAAGATTCTAACTATAAACCGGGAAGTTATAGGCTGATGAGCAGATCGTATTGTTTATCGAGGAACTTTCAGGAAAGTTGATGATGTTTGTGGGAGAAGCCAGAGAGTGGTAGCAGATGATTGTCTCTCTGCGACTAGTGGTGTGCTGCATGGATCAGTGCTGGGTACTTTGCTGTTTGTCATCTATATCAATGACCTGGATAATCATGTGCTTAATTGGATCAGTAAATTGGCAGATGATGTGAAAATAGGGAGTGTAATGGACAGTGAGGAAGACTATCACAGAATTTACACTGGGATCTGGACCAGCTGGAATAATGGGCCGAAAAAATTGCAAATGGAATTTAACGCAGACAAGTGCGATGCACTGCGCTGCAGTAGGATCAGCCAATGTAGGTCTGATTTATACTTCTGCGTACGGGCTATGCCGTAGCGTACGCCATTACACAGCGAATGGTAGGGCACTGTGAAGTGGGATAGAACAGAGGGATAGGAAAATACAGGTCCATAATGCATTCACAGTGGGATCAGATATAGAAAGAGTGTTTGCGGAAGAATTTGTGCGTTAAAATAGCTGCTGAGTTTTCTGCATGAAAACATTGGCTGCTTTTGAGATGTGACGTGGAACCGATACTTACCGACACACTGCCAAATCATAGCGGAGTCCCATCGATCAAATGCGCTTGCGTAATAGGTCCAGAAAATCGCGCATGCGCTCAGTGGGCCTCAGGCGCTGGGGTATTGGCTGCGGGTAAGAGCGGGGCTTCGGACTCTACACCGTGATTGAAGGACAATTGTTACGGGCTCCGGACATACTGTGGCCCCACATTCCTGGTCCTTTCCCCGTTTCTCAGCCCCACGATCCGTACCCGGGGAGCTTTCTGCTAATGAGGGAAGGACATGGCGCATGCGCATCGCTGTGACCATTATGGACAGGCGGTCCTCGAACAGAATCAGGTTTAATCTCACCGGTATATGTCATGAAATTTGTTTTTTCTGCGGCAACAGTATAATGCAATGCAGTGCTGAACATGTCCTTACTTTAGAAATTACCTACGGTTACCCATAGCCCTCCAAAGAGATGCCAAGTAATTGAGCAAAAATTAGTGGCAAGTTACAGGAATCAACAGCTTTTAAAAACCAACAGAAGGCAACTAAAATGCCATTAAGAAGGAAAAGATGGAACATGAAGGCATGCGAGCCTGTAATATTAAAGAGTGTACTAAAAGTGTCAGATATAAAGTGTAGAACAGAGAAGAGAGTGGATATCCAACTGCTGGAAAATGATGCTAGAGAGGGAGCAATAGGAAACAAGAAAATGCTGGTGAACTGAATTAGTATTTTTCATCAGTCTTCACTGTGGAAGACACTAGCAGTATGCCAGAAGTTCGAGAGTGTCGGGGCAGAAGTGTGTGAAGATGCTATTACTAGAGAGAAGGTCTGAAGGTAGATAAATCTGCACTGAATGGTGTACGCACCAGGCTTCTGACAGAGGTGGCTGAAGAAATTGTGGGGTCATTAGAAATTATCTTTCAGGAATAATTGATTCTGGTATGGATCTGGAATAAAGGAAAATTGCAAATGTCGCTCCACTCTTCAAAAAAGGAGAGAGGCAGAAGAAGGAAATTATAGGCTAGTTAGTCTGACTTCAGTGGTTTGGGAAAATGTTGGAGTAGATTAATAAGGATGTGGTTTTGGGGTGCTTGGAGGCACACGATAAAATAGGCCATAGTCAGCATGGGAAAACCTTGCCTGACAAATCTCTCGGAGTTCTTTGAAGAAATAACAAGCAGGCTAGACAAAGGAGAATCAGTGGATGCTATGTACTTGAATTTTCTGAAATGCTTTGACAACATTCCACACATGAGGCTGCTTAACAAGTTTAGAGCCCATGGTATTACAGGAAAGATATCAGCATGGATAAAGCAGTGGATTGGCAGGAGGCAAAGAGTGGGAATAAAGGGAGCCTTTTCTGGTTGGTGTTCCACAGAGGTCTGTGTTGGGACCACTTCTTTTTACATGGTATGGCAATGACTTGGATGATGGAATTGATAACTTTGTAACCAAGTCACTAGGTAGCGGGGCAGATAGTTTTGAGGAAGTAGAGAGACTACAGAAGACTGACAGATTAGGAGAATGGGCAAAGAAGTGGCAGATGGAAAACAGTGTTGGGAAGTGTATGGTCATGCACTTTGGTAGAAGAAATAAAATGATAGTCTATTTTCTAAATGGAGGGAAATTTCAAAAATCTGAGGTACAAAGGGACATGGGAGCCCTCATGCAGGATCCTCTAAAGGTTAATTTGCAGGTTGAATCTGTGGTGAGGATGGCAAATGCAATGTTAGCATTTAATTCAGGAGAATTTGACTATAAAAGCAAGGATGTAATATTGTGTCTTTTTAAAGCACTGGTAGGGTCTCACTTGGAGGGTGGTGAGCAGATTTGGGCCACTGATTTAAGAAGGATGTGCTGACATTGGATAGGGTTCAAGGAGGTTCACAAAAAATGATTCCAGGATTGAAAGGCTTGACAACGAAGAGCCTTTAATTGTTCAGTGCCTGTGCTCACTAGAATTCAGAAGAATGATGGCTAACCTCATTGAAATCTATCAAATGTTGAAAAGCCTCGATAGAGTAGATGTACAGAGAATATTTCCTATGGTAGGAGAGTCTTAAGACTAGAGGACACACTCAGCATAGGAGGGCATCCTTTTGGAATGGAGATGAGAGGAATTTCTTGAGCCAGAGAGTAGTGAATCTGTGGAATTCATTGCCACAGGCGGCTGTGGAGGCCAAGTCTTTATGTATATTTAAGGCAGAGATTGATAGATTCTTGATTAGTAAGGGCATGAAGGGGCAAAAGATTGGGGCTGAGAGGGAGAATGGATCAACCACAGTGGAGTGCTGGAGCAGACACGATGGGTGAAATGGCCTAATTCTCCTCCATATCTTTAGGTCTATATAAATATTTAAATTAAATAAGCAGTACAAAAAAGTAGTGAGGTATTCATGGGTTCAATGTCCTTACCTTTACCCTTCCTGAAGTCCACAATTAGGTCTTTGGTCATACTGACATTGAGTGCAAGGTTTTTGCTGCAAGACCACTCAACTAGCTGGTATATCTTGCTCCTTCTCGTCACTATCTTAAATTCTGCCAACAATATTTGAGTCATCAGCATACTTATAGATGGCATTTGAGCTGTGCCTAGCCACACAGTCATGGGTGTTAAGAGAGTAGAGCATAGGACCTTGAGGTGCATCAGTGTTGATTGTCAGCGAGGTAGAATAATTTCTGATCTGCACAGATTGTGGTCTTCTGGTGAGGAAGTTGCGAAGCCAGTTGCAGATGGAAATACAAAGGCCCATTTTTGGAGCTTTTTGATCGGAGCATTAGGAATGATTGTGTTAAATGTTGAGCTGGCAACTTGCAGTTGGTCCAGCTCTTTGTTGAGACAGGTGTTGATTCAATCGATAACCTATCTCTAAAGCACTTCATCACCGTAGATGTGAGTGTTACTGGACGATGGTCGTTAAGGATGCTTACTCTGCTCTTCCTGGGCACTGTTATGATTGCTGTCCTTTTGAAGCAGGTTGGAACCTCTGACTGTAGCAATGAGAAATGAAAATTTTCTTGAATCCCTTCCCGCCGTCATTTGTTGGCACAGGTTTTCAGAGCCCTACCAGATACTCCATCAGAGCCTGTCACGTTGTGACGGTTCACCCACTTGAAAGATAGTCTGATGATAGCCTCCATAGTGTTTTCTGGGTATAGAGGCAGCCATGTATGATAATTCTAGCATTTTCCCGAGCAGTCCATAGGATGTATTTGGAAGTGCAGGCACAGGAAATGGGAACAGATGGATCTGTCAGACTCTGCCGAGCTCCTGCCATCTAAGTCCAAGGATTAGAAACTTGGAACAAAAATATACTTCCGAGTTAACCTTGGATGCAGAGACTGCCTTTCAGTCAATGAAAATGTCAGTTAGTGCTGGATGGGGAAAAAAGACTTAAAGACTTAGTACTTAACATAGAAACATAGAAAATAGGTGCAGGAGTAGGCCATTCAGCCCTTCGAGCCTGCACCGCCATTTATTACGATCATGGCTGATCATCCAACTCAGAACACCGCCACAGCCTTCCCTCCATACCCCCTGACCCCCGTAGCCACAAGGGCCATATCTAACTCCCTCTTAAATATAGCCAATGAACTGGCCTCAACAGTTTCCTGTGGCAGAGAATTCCACAGATTCACCACTCTCTGTGTGAAGAAGTTTTTCCTAATCTCGGTCCTAAAAGGCTTCCCCTCTATCCTCAAACTGTGACCCCTCGTTCTGGACTTCCCCAACATCGGGAACAATCTTCCTGCATCTAGCCTGTCCAATCCCTTTAGGATCTTATACGTTTCAATCAGATCCCCCCTCAATCTTCTAAATTCCAACGAGTACAAGCCCAGTTCATCCAGTCTTTCTTCATGTGAAAGTCCTGCCATCCCAGGAATCAATCTGGTGAACCTTCTCTGTACTCCCTCTATGGCAAGGATGTCTTTCCTCAGATTAGGGGACCAAAACTGCACACAGTACTCCAGGTGTGGTCTCACCAAGGCCTTGTATAACTGCAGTAGTACCTCCCTGCTCCTGTACTCAAATCCTCTCGCTATAAATGCCAGCATACCATTCGCCTTTTTCACCACCTGCTGTACCTGCATGCCTACACTTTCAATGACTGGTGTATAATGACACCTAGGTCTCGTTGCACCTCCCCTTTTCCTAATCGGCCACCATTCAGATAATAATCTGTTTTCCTATTTTTGCCACCAAAGTGGATAACTTCACATTTATCCACATTAAATTGCATCTGCCATGAATTTGCCCACTCATCCAACCTATCCAAGTCACCCTGCATCCTCTTAGCATCCTCCTCACAGCTAACACTGCCACCCAGCTTCGTGTCATCCGTAAACTTGGAGATGCTGCATTTAATTCCCTCATCCAAGTCATTAATATATATTGTAAACAACTGGGGTCCCAGCACTGAGCCTTGCGGTACCCCAGTAGTCACCGCCTGCCATTCTGAAAAGGTCCCGTTTATTCCCACTCTTTGCTTCCTGTCTGCTAACCAACTCTCCACCCACACCAATACCTTACCCCCAATACCGTGTGCTTTAAGTTTGCACACTAATCTCCTGTGTGGGACCTTGTCAAAAGCCTTCTGAAAATCCAAATATACCACATCCACTGGTTCTCCCCTATCCACTCTACTAGTTACATGCTCAAAAAATTCTATGAGATTCGTCAGACATGATTTTCCTTTCACAAATCCATGCTGACTTTGTCCGATCATTTCACCGCTTTCCAAATGTGCTGTTATCACATCCTTGATAACTGACTCCAGCAGTTTCCCCACCACCGACGCTAGGCTAACCGGTCTATAATTCCCCGGTTTCTCTCTCCCTCCTTTTTTAAAAAGTGGAGTTACATTAGCCACCCTCCAATCCTCAGGAACTAGTCCAGAATCTAACGAGTTTTGAAGAATTATCACTAATGCATCCACTATTTCTTGGGCTACTTCCTTAAGCACCCTGGGATGCAGACCATCTGGCCCTGGGGATTTATCTGCCTTCAATCCCTTCAATTTACCTAACACCACTTCCCTACTAACATGTATTTCGCTCAGTTCCTCCATCTCACTGGACCCTACTTGAGAAAATCACCTTTGATTTATGTCTTTCTCTGATCTTTCTACCCGTGAGAACATGTCTTGTATCATTGTCCCTGGGTACATGATGATATCAAACACCTTTCTCCTGGGTAACAAGTGACCTGCAGCTTTCACATCACAAAGGTGCCACAATCCAATGGGAAAGACAACTGCCCTCCCCTTCATGTTCATTGTCATTACCGTCGATAAATTCACCACCATCAATCACTTGGTGGGGGGGTGGAGGGAAGTGGGTCAGAGTAATTAGAAAGTCTCCAGGATCAGCCATGTAATATCATGTGCTCTTTGTAGTGCTGTGGGACATGACCAGAACTTAAAATAATACTGACGGAGAGAGACAAACTGAGCCATGTCACAGATTGAAGATGGGCAGAAATGGGCCATTCTGATATAGACAGAAATAGAGAACTTGATGGTCAGTCTAGATCCCTGATCTGTACCCAGTTAGAAGATCAGTAATTGTTCCTCCTACTTGGGTTGAACTTCACTGTTAACAAGTGATGTCAGACATCACTATAGAGACTAAAATGATCTCATCTGAAATGCTGTCCTTCACCCATTGATGTCTTTTGTAAATCTTTTTACAGGTTGGAAATGACAAAGAATCTGTGTACAGGAATCTCAGACACAACAAAATGTCAGTTCTAAGGTCACAAACATGAGGAAATCTGCAGATGCTGGAAATTCAAGCAACCACACAAAAAAATGATGATGAACGCAGCAGGCCAGGCAGCATCTCTAGGAAGAAGTACAATCGACGTTTTGGGCCAAGACTCTTCGTCAGGACTAACTGAAAGAAGAGATAGTAAGAGATTTGAAAGTGGGAGGGGGAGGGATGGAGCTAAGAGCTGGAAAGTTGATTGGTACAGGGGATACCAGTCTGGAGAAGGGAGAGGATCATGGGACAGGAGGCCTCGGGAGAAAGGAAGTCGGGTGGGGGGGAAGGAGTATAGGAGTATAGTGACAGGGACAGAGGGAGAAAAAAGAGAGGGGGGGAAGGGGGGGAATAAATAAATAAATAAGGGATGGGGTACGAAGGGGAGGTGGGGCATTAATGGAAGTTAGAGAAGTCAATGTTCATGCCATCAGTTTGGAGGCTACCCAGACAGAATGTTCCTCCAACCTGAGTGTGGCTTCATCTTGACAGTAGAGGAGGCTGTGGATAGACATATCAGAATGTGAATGGGATGTGGAATTAAAATGTGTGGCCACTGGGGGATCCTGCTTTCTCTGGCGGACAGAGCGTAGGTGTTCAGCAAAGCCGTCTTCCAGTCCGTGTCGGGTCTCGCCAATATATAGAAGGCCACATCAGGAGCACCGGACGCGGTATATCACCGCAGCTGACTCACAGGTGAAGTGTCGCCTCACCTGGAAGGAGTGTCTGGGGCCCTGAATGGTGGTGAGGGAGGAAGTGTAAGGGCATGTGTAGCACTTTAGATTATGAGGACTCTTTTATTGTCATTTAGTAATGCATGCATTATCCTTGTTCCGCTTACAAGGATAAGTGCCTGGAGGGAGATCGGTGGGAAAGGATGGGGGGGAAGAATGGATTAGGGAGCGATCCCTGCGGAAAGCAGAAAGGGGAGGAAGGAAAGATGTGCTTAGTGGTGGGATCCCGTTGGAGGTGGCAGAAGTTACGGAGAATTATATGTTGAACCCGGAGGCTGGTGGGGTGGTAGGTGAGGACAAGGGGAACCCTATTCCTAGTGCGCTGGCAGGAGGATGGGGTGAGAGCAGATGTGTGTGAAATGAGAGAGATGCGTTTGAGAGCAGAGTTGATGGTGGAGGAAGGAAAGCCCCTTTCTCTAAAAGAGGACATCTCCTTCATCTTGGAATGAAAAGCCTCATCCTGAGAACAGATGCGGCAGAGATGGAGGAATTGCGAGAAGGCGATGGCATTTTTGCAAGAGACAGGGTGGGGAGACGAATAGTCCAGGTAGCTGTGAGAGTCCGTAGGCTTATAGTAGACATCAGTAGATAAGCTGTCTCCAGAGATAGAGACAGAAAGATCAAGAAAGGGGAGGGAGGTGTCGGAAATGGACCAGCTAAACTTGAGGGCAGGGTGAAAGTTGGAGGCAAAGTTAATGAAGTCAATGAGCTCAGCATGCATGCAGGAAGCAGCGCCAATGCAGTCATCGATGTAGCGAAGGAAAGGTGGGGGACAGATACCAGTGTAGGCTTGGAACATGGATTGTTCCACAAAGCCAACAAAAAGGCAGGCATAGCTGGGACCCATACAGGTGCCCTTGGGTACACCTTTAGTTTGGAGGAAGTGGGAGGAGCCAAAGGAGAAATTATTAAGAGTAAGGACTAATTCCACTAGACGGAGGAGAGTGGTGGTAGAGGGGAACTGGTTAGGTCTGGAATCCAAAAAGATGCAGAGAGCTTTGAGACCTTCCTGGTGGGGGATGGAGGTATATAGGGACTGGACATCCATGGTGAAAATAAAGCGGTGGGGGCTAGGGAACTTAAAATCATTGAAAAAATTCAGAGTGTGAGATGTCTCATGAACATAGGTGGGAAGGGATTGAACAAGGGGAGATAAAACAGTGTCGAGGTATGCAGAAATGAGTTCAGTGGGGCAGGAGCAAGCTGAGACAATGGGTCTACCTGGACAGGCAGGTTTGTGGATCTTGGGTAGGAAGTAGAAATGGAAAATGCAGGGTGTGGGAACTATAATGTTGGTAGCAGTGGGTGGGAGATCCCCTGAGCTGGTAAAGTTGGTGATGGTGTGGGAGACAATGGCCTGGTGCTCCTTAGTGGGGTCATGATCGAGGGGTAAATAAGAGGAGGTATGCATGAGTTGTCGCTGTGCCTCAGCAAGATAGAGGGCAGTATGCCAGACTACAACAGCACCCGCCCTTATCGGCGGGTTTTATAGTTAGGTTAGGATTAGCGCGGAGGGAATGGCGAGCAGAACGTTCGGAAGGAGTGAGGTTGGAATGGGAACAAGCTGTGGTGAAGTTGAGACGGTTGATGTCCTGCTGGCATTTATTTATTTATTTTTCTTTTCCCTTTTTTCTCCCCGTCCCTCTCACTATACTCCTTCCCCCACCTCACTTCCTTTCTCCCGAGGCCTCCCGTCCCATGATCCTCTCCCTTCTCCAGCCTGGTATCCCTTTTGCCAATCAATTTCTAGCTCTTAGCTCCATCCCTCCCCCTCCCGTCTTCTCCTATCATTTCGGATCTCCCCCTCCCCCTCCCACTTTCAAATCTCTTACTATCTCTCAGTTAATCCTGGCGAAGGGTCTCGGCCCGAAACGTCAACTGTACCTCTTCCTATAGATGCTGCCTGGTCTGCTGTGTTCGCCAGCATTTTTTGTGAGTTCTGAGGTCTGTCAGGTATTTTAGGAGTGACCACATATTTTCTTTGTAACACCAATATATCTGTTGTTGATCCTAGGAGACGAAGAAGTATCTCAATCCAGCTGAAAAACGTGTTTTGTGTCTGAAATGAAATTTTCTGTTTTAACTCAGTGAATCCACTGGAACCGGGGTAGGAAGGGATTCACTCACTCAGCTAATCCACAGAGACACCAGTGAGTTGACGAAGGAGAGAAGCTGTTCAATTGTTCAATGTGTGAGAAGAGATTCACTCAGTAATCTTATCTGCTGACACATGAGCGAGTTCAAACTGGGGAGAGGCTGTTCATCTGTTCAGGCTGTAGGAACTGATTCACTCTGTCATCCCATCTATAGACACACCAGTGAGTAACAGAGGAGAGAGGCTGTTCACCAGCTCAGACTGTCCGACTCACTGTCATCCTTACTACGGACACATAAGTTGATTCACACTGGGGAGATGATGTTCACCTGCACAGACTGTGGGAAGGGTTTCAATCGATCATCTCAATTAAAGTTACATCAGCAAGTTCACACTGGAGAGAAGCTATTCACCTGTTCACACTGTGGGAAGGGATTCACTCAGTCATCTCACTTGAAGCAACATCTGCGAGTTCACACTGGAGAGAGGCCGTTCACCTGCTCTGAATGCGGGACGGGATTCACTCGATCTACTGACCTGAAGCAACATCTACGAGTTCACACTGAGGAGAGGCCGTTCACCTGCTCTGAATGTGGGAAGGGATTCACTCACATATCGAACTTCATGGCACACCAGCGGGTTCACACTGGGGAAAAGCTATTCACCTGCTCAGACTGTGGGAAGGGATTCAGTCGATCATCTTACTTGAAAGAACATCTGCGAATTCACACTGGGGAGAGGCCATTCATCTGCTCTGATTGTGGGAAGGGATTCAGTCGATCATCTTACCTGAAGGAACATCTGCGAGTTCACACTGGAGAGAGGCCATTCACCTGCTTAGATTGTGGGAAGGGATTCACTCATTTATGTAACTTACGGGCACACCAGCGAGTTCACACTGGGGAGAGACCGTTCACCTGCTCAAATTGTGGGAAGGGATTCAGTCGATCATCTGACTTGAAGCAACACCAGCGAGTTCACACTGGAGAGAGGCTGTTCACCTGCACAGACTGTGGGAAGGGATTCACGCGATCATCTGACCTGAAACAACACCTACGAGTTCACACTGGAGAGAAGCCGTTCACTTGTTCTGAATGTGGAAAAGGGTTTTCTCAGTCATGCAACTTTGTGGCACACTATCAAGTTCACACTGGGGAGAGACCGTTCACCTGCTCTGAATGTGGGAAGGGATTCAATCATTCATCCAACCTTCGGAAGCACTATGGTGTTCACACTGGGGAAAAGTTTTAAATAATATTCGTGCTGAATATTTAAACATCACAGTGACCGAATCCAGAGGAAAAGGTGACTGTTGGTGTTGAACTCTGCAATTATTACGGCTGCTCACCACACCCAGTTCTGCACCCTGGTCGCTGGGACTGGGAGAAGTTTCTTCTGCTGATGCTCACATTTAATCGGACTGGAGTTTAATATTTTGGATCTGTGACAAATAAAGTAATTCTATTTTAAACTCTGTTTCAGGTACTTAGTGAATCTACAACATTAGGGAGTCAACTCGGCCATCTGGTCTCTGCCAGTATTTCTGTTGCATGACAGTCCTTTTAAATCCTTCCCTGCTGTTCACCTTTGGGTTCCAAACAGTCACCACTCTGTGAATGAAGAGGTTTCCCTTGAATTTCCTGCATGACTTTTTGCAGACTCAGGCTGATTGCAATTACGTCTGATGTGTTTGTTCCTCAAGTCTGGTCAGAGGAAGAATAAAATTGTTAGTTACCCACCTTATTCCCTGTCCATTTCAACGTTATGGGTCATTTTTACTGCTTCAAAGGACTGTTCCACACAGCTGGGTTGTTAAAATACACCACTGTAAAGTCTGAATGCAGAATGCAGAACCATAAGTTGATGTTTGATGGAGCAGGGTCAGAAACCAGAGATGGGTCAGCACAGGGCAGAGAATATGATGAGGAGCAGGCAATGAATGACAGAGTAGTATCATTTAGAAGCTGATTGACAGAGAAAAAGTTTGACTCGTCACCTACATTGCCTGTTGACATTGGAATATATTGCTTGTAGAAGCTTGCTGTGTTAAACTGGCAGCTGAGTTCCCATAACAATATTGACCTGACTTGTACCATTTAGCGTGGGGGGGGGGTTGGAGGGAATGCTTGTAAATGCTTTCAATGTCACTCTTCTTACCCAGAAATCTCTGCTTATGAATGTACTATCACTGTGAATCACTTGTGCAGGTGCCAAGAATCCAAAGTTGTGCCCAAACACACCCATGCATTCATTGGACAATAGGCTCTGTGAAAGGGTGCACTGAGCGCCCAGTGGCAGCTGAGATCTTGCTATCTGAACATAATGATTTGGGACTTGCACGAAAATATAATTCTGTCTTCATCAGGAATTAAGAACTTATAATATGTCTTCAAGTTAAGTAGATAAGTGATTTTCTACCAATCAAAGTGGAACATTAAGATCAGGTCTGATGACAAGAACTAGGACTACATACCTCAGTAGCGAATGGGAGTAGTTGAGATTGAGGCACAAAAGAAAGAACTGGGTCCAACTTCCAGTGAATTAAAACATCAGTTACAGCTGCACAGGAAAACAAACTCTTTATGTCACCTTGGTTTCCTCCGCAGATCACCTTTGTGAGTTCCCCACTGTCCCTTGGTGACAGTGACCAGAAAGTCTCCAGGAGTAGTGGTGTAAATACCGTGTGCTCCTGGTTGGGCAGTGAGACATGCCCAGAACTGTTAGCTCTAGGAATGGACAGATACACACTGTGCCAAATCACAGATCAATGATAGGCAGGATTGTCCCACCATGATACAGACAGGTAGACAGTCAGGCAATTTGACGCTGAGTCCAGATGCCTGAACTGTGGTCAATAGAAGTTGAGGATTTGTTTTCTTAGATTGTGGTGTGCCTCCCTGTAACAGAGAGATGTTAGACACCACCTTGGAGACTAAAAGGCATGAGGCATGCTGTCCTTGACCCATAGATAGTTTTTGTAAACTTTTTACAGAGTACAAAAGGCAAAGCATTTGTGTATGGTAATCTCAGACACAACAACTCATCAGTTCTGCTGTGAATGTCAGTTCACCAGCACTAGAATGCTATTGAGCCTTGAATGTGGCATTGGAGATACTGGACAACATCTAGATAAATATCACACTAATTGTAGCAAGGAGACCCTACCTGCGTAACACCCTTCTGCACCCCTCCCAAACCTGTTTCTGGGATGACCATCCCTACATCTCTGAGTTGCCACTCCACACCCCTGTCTCTGCAATAATCCCGCCATCCTTCCCAAATGCATCTCCAATATATCCCCTTTCCCTATTGCTGCAGACCCCTGTTTCTAGGATGTTCCCTTCCCCCTCCCACCTGTCTGGGATGCAGCTTCCATCTCCTCTTTCCTGCCTCTGTCTGTGTGTCACCCTTTAACCGTCCTCTATGAACACCTTCCCATACTCCTTACAACCCTCCTGGCCTAGGGTTCCTCCCCCATGACTCTGGAAACTCCCTTCACCCCCACACCCCACTCAGACAATGTCCCTTAGTGCCCACCCTCAGTCTCTGGGAATGCTCCTCCTCTACCACTTGGTCTCTGGGACAAATATATCCCCCCCCCGCCCCCACCGACTCGGCACAGCACCCTTATCCCCTTTTAGCCCCCCATCTCTGTTCCACCTTCTTCTCTTCCTTTTCCCCTTCCTGCTAAGTGGGATGCCAACCATCTTCCTGAATCCACCTTCCCCACCATCCTGCATGTCTTTAGGATGTCCCCTCCACACTGTCTGGTACTTACTGTCCACCCTCCCATTTCTCTGTTCTTCCCATCTCCCATCTGTAGGTAACCCATTTCTGCATTTCTGGTGAAACCCTCCCCTCCCCATCTGTCATTCTCTTTGATGTACCTTTTCTCCCATTGTCCTTCCCAGTTAATATCCCTTCCACTACATACAACACCGCCCCCCCCCCCATTCTGCCTCTGGGTCAAGCCTTTCCTCCCATCTCTGGAGCTACTCATTTGTAATCCAATGAATGCTCCTACTTGCCGTTTCCTGTTTCTGTGATGTCCATTTACCAACAGCCTTCACTACCCTGACTCCAGGACACCGCTCTCATTCCCCCATCGAAGCCATCTCTGGCACACCCCCTTCCATGTCCATCTCTGGAATGGAGTCTCCCTCCTGTCATTGAAACACCCACTTTCATCCTCCTCCTCAGATGGCGGCAAGGAGTGAGATAGATCAGCTGGTTCCGTGGTGTCGCCAAAAACAACTTTCCCCTTAATAAGACAAAGGAATTGATTGTGAACTTCAGGAAGGGGTAGTCAGGGGAACATCCACCACTACACATCAAGGGATCAGTAATGGAAAGGGTGAGCAGTTTTATGTTCCTGGATGTCAGCATCTCTCAGATCAAAGATGCAATTGCAAAGACACAACAGCAGCTATGTTTCATTAGGAGTTTGAGAAGACTTGGTATGTCACCATAGCCTCTTGCAAATTTTCTACAGATGTACCATGGAGAGCATTCTAATTGGTTGCATCACCATCTTGTATGGAGAGGCCACTGCAGATGATCGGAAAAAGCTCAAGAAAGCTGAAAACTCAGAAAGCTCCTTTATTGACACTAGTCTCCCCAGTATCAAGGACACCCCCAAAATAAGATAACTCAAGAAGTTGGCATCCATCATTAAGTATACCCATCAACCAGGACGTGCCCACGTTTCATTGCTACCATCATGGAGTAAGTACGACAACCTGAAAGCACTCACTTAAGATTTTAGATATGGTTTCTACCTCTCTGCCATTAGATTTCTAACTGGCAATGAAACCATGAACACTTCAGTATTTGTCCATCTCTTTTCCAAGTTATTTGTTTATATACCTATTGTAATTTATAGTTCTTATTACTGTGTATTACGATGTACTGTCGCCACAAAACAAATTCATGATGTATGCTGGTGATATTAAACCTGATTCTGATTGCTGGTTGTTTCCTGACAGATTCAATGCTCATCCACTTCTCAAATGTTGTGAAAGGACCTGCCTCCACTTCCACCTCAGGCAGTGTGAGGGAAAAATCTCTTTCTTAGATCTCCCAGGCACTCTAGAAATTCCTGCTCCTGGAAACCAGCACTAACCTGATTTTCCCAATCTACCTGCATATTGAAATCCCCCATGACTATTTTTGACCCTTTTGGCATGCATTTTTATTGCTCATTATAACCTGTAGACCACATCCTTACTATTGTTTGGGGATCTGTATACAACTCCTGTCAGGATATTTATACGCCTGCAGTTTCTTAGGTCTATCCACAAAGTCTGAGCACCTTCTGATACCATGTCACCTCTTTCCAATGATTTGATTTAATGTTTTACCAACAGAGCCACACCACCCCCTTGCCTTCCTGCCTATCCTTTTGATACAATGTGTATTCTTTGACACTAATCTCCCAGCTATAATCTTCTTTCAGTTATGATTCAGTTATGCCTACAACATCATACCAGCCAAACAACTGTGCTACAAGTTCACTTTCTTTATTCCATATACTGTGAGTGTTCAAATAGAACACCCTTAGTCCTGTATTCACAGTTGACCAATTTTGTCCGCATTTTACATTGCAATTCATCCTGTTGACTGCAATTCTGCCCGATTAACAGCCTCTCTTTGCTACACATTGCCCAATCACTGTCCACACACTGTTCATTCAGAAATCAGATGGCAGAGGGAAAGAAGCTGTTCCTGAATCATTGCCTCCTCCTTCAGAAGCAATATTCTGAGTGAGGAGTCTTTATTGATGGAAGCTGCCTTTTTGTGGCTTCTTGAAGATGTCCTTGATACTACAGAGGCTCGTGCCCATAATGGAACTGACTAAGTTCAAAACTTTACGCAGCTTCTTTTGATCCTGTACAGCAGCCACCACCCTCACACCAGACACTGATGTAGGCAGTTAGACTGGTCTGTAAAAATTTGTGAGCACCCTTTGGTGACATGGGCTAGCTGGCTGGTGGTGTAGTGGCATCGGCGCCAGACTTCGGAGCAATGGATCCCGATTTCGAATCCAGCCGGCTCCCTTGCACGCTTTCCATCCGTGCTGGGTTGAACGTCGAGCTAGCAACTTAGCCTCGTAAAAACAAGAAAGCCCGCTAAAAAAACACCGTCACAACAGTGTCCCGGTGACTCCACTCGGAGTTAAGGGCTTCTTCTTCTTCTTCTTTGGTGACATACCAAATCTCCTCAAACTCCTAATGAAATGTTGCTCTCTTTGTGGCTGCTTCGATATGTTGGGCCCAGGATAGATCCTCAGAGATGTTGTCACTCAGGAACTTGAATTGCTCACTCTTTCCAATCTGATCCCTTTCTGAGGACTGGTGTGTGTTCCCTCGTCTTACACTTTCTGAAGGTGTTACTGACATTGAGTGCAAGGTTGTTGCTGCGACACCACTCAACTAGTTGGCACATCCGCTTCTGTCAGTCTTGTAGTCACCATCTGAACTGCCAATGATAGTTGTTAGCAAATTTATAGATGGCATTTGATCTGTGCCTAGCCACATGATGTTGAACACTGAGCTGTAGTCAATAAACAGCATTTTGACATAAGTATTAGTATTGTCCAACTGATCCAAGCCGCACAAAGAGCTAATGAGATCGCATCTGCTGTGGATTTATTGTGGTGATATTAAACATTGCAATGCATCAAGGTTCTCGTTTAGACACAAACAAGTGAAATTCTGCAGATGCTAGAAATCCAGCAACACACACAAAATGCTGGAGGAACTCAGCAAGCCAGGCAGCATCTATGTTTCAGACCCTTTGGCGGGAGTTGATTCTAGCCAAAACCAACCTCTCAAAGCACTTTTTCACTGCAGATGTGGATGTTACTGGACGATAGTCGTTAAGCCTTCTCTTGGGCACTGGTATGATTGTCCTTTTCAAGCAGGTCAGAACCTCCAATGTTAGCAATGAGAGATTGAAAATGCCATTGACCACCCCTGCCAGCTGGTGGCATCAGTTTTCAGAGCCCTGCCAAGTACTCCATCAGAGCCTATCATATTGTGAGGGTCACCCTCTTGAAAGACAGTCTGCTGTTGGCTTCTGTGGGTTTTTTTCTGGGAATAGAGGCAGCCATGGATGACAGTCCTAGCACTGTCTCCAGCAGCCCATAGGCTGTGTTTGGAGTCAGAGGAAAGTGAGCGGATGGATCTGCCAGACATTGCCGAGCTCCAGCTATCTCAGTCCAAGGATTAGGAACTGGGAACAAAAATATTCTTCTGAGTTAATCTCGGATGAAGAGTCCACCTTCCAATGAAAGAAATTGTCAGTGCTGCATGGGAAAAGAAGAACAAAATTCTTTCATTAGATTTAGATCTCAAGAAAATCAACTTTTTTTCAGCTCTACCTCTGGACTATTCAACCCGTGAGAACATATTTTGTACCATTCTCTCTGGGTACATAATGATATCAAACACCTTTCTCCTGGGTAACAAGTGACCTGCAGCTTTCACGTCACAAAAGTGCCACAATCCATTGGGAAAGACAACAGCCCTTCCCTTCATATTCTTGGCATTGCCATCAATGAGTTCACCACCGTCAATCACCTGGGAGGTGTGGGACACAATGATCGGAAAGATGACAGGATCAGCCATGTAGTATCGTGTGCTCTGTATAGCATTGTGGGACATGCTCAGAAATTGAAATAATACTAGTGGAGAGAGACAGACTGAGCCACGTCACAGACTGAAGATGGGCAGGAATGGCCCAGTCTAACACAGACAGAAAAAACAATCAGAGAACTGGATGGTCAGTCTGGGTGCCTGATCCATGCTCAGTTAGAAGATCAGGAGTTGTTCCTTCAACTTGGGTTGAACCTCACTGTAACAGTGTGATGTCAGACATCACTTTAGAGACTTAAATTATCTCATCTGAAATGCTGTCCTTCACCCAGTGATGTATTTTGTAATTCTTTTTACAGGTCAGAAATGACAAATAATCTGGGAACCAGAATGCCAAACACAACACATCAGTTAGAAACATAGAAACCCTACAGCATAACATTGTGTCATCAGCAAACTTACTAACCCATCCCTTCACTTCCTCATCCAGGTCATTTATTAAAATCATGAAGAGTAAGGGTCCCATAACAGATCCCTGAGGTGTGCAGCTGGTCACAGACCTCCATGCAGAATATGACCCACCTACAGCCACTCTTTGCCTTCTGTGGGCAAGTCAGTTCTGGATCCACAAAGCAATGTCCCCTTGGATCCCATGCCTCTTTACTTTCTCAATAAGCCTTGCATGGGGTACCTTATCAAATGTCTTGCTGAAATCCATATACACTACATCTACTGCTCTTCCTTCATTAATGTGTTTAGTCACATCCTCAAAAAATTCAATCAGGCTCGTAAGGCATGACCTGCCCTTGACAAAGCCATGCTGACTATTCCTAATCTTATTATACCTCTCTATATGTTCATAAATCCTGCCTCTCAGGATCTTCTCCATCAGCTGAAGTCCATCACTTACTCCATCACTGAAGTAAGACTAATTTCCTGGGCTATCTCTACTCCCTTTCTTGAATAAGGGAGCAACATCCGCAACCCTCCAATCCTCCAGAACCTCTCCTGTCCCCATTGATGATGCAAAGATCATTGCCAGAGGCTCAGTAACCTCCTCCCTCACCTCCCACGGTAGCCTGGGGTACATCTCATCCAGTTCCGGCGACTTATCCAACTTGAAACTTTCCAAAAGCTCCAGCACATCCTTTTTCTTAATATCTACATGCTCAAGCTTTTCAGTCCGCTGCAAGTCATCACTACAATCACCAAGATCCTTTTCCATAGTGAATACTGAAGTAAAGTATTCATTAAGTACCTCTGCTATTTCCTCCGGTTCCATACACACTTTCCCACTGTCACGCTTGATAGGTCCTATTCTTTCACGTCTTATCCTCTTGCTCTTCACATAATTGTATAATGCTTTGGGGTTTTCCTTAATCCTGCCCACCAAGGCCTTCTCATGACCCCTTCTGGCTCTCCTAATTTCTTTCTGAAGTTCCTTCCTGTTAGCCTTATAATCTTCGAGATCTCTAACATTACCTTGCTCTCTGAACTTTTTGTAAGCTTCTCTTTTCTTCTTGACTAGATTTACTACAGCCTTTGTACACCACGGTTCCTGTACTCCACACAAATATCCCCTGAACATTTGCCACATTTCTTCTGTACCTTTCCCTGAGAACATCTGTTCCAAATTTAAGCTTCAAAGTCCCTGCCTGATAACCTCATGATAACCCTTACTCCAATTAAATGCTTTTCTAACTTCTCTGTTCCTATCTCTCTCCAATGCTGTTGTAAAGGAGGTAGAATTATGATCACTATCTCCAAAATGCTCTTCCACTGAGAGATCTGACACCTGACCAGGTTCATTTCCCAATACCAAATCAAGTACAGTCTCTCCTCTTGTAGGCTTATCTACATATTGTGTCAAGAAACCTTCCTGAATACACCTAACAAACTCCACCCCATCTAAACCCCTTACTCTAGGGAGATGTCAATCGATATTTGGGAAATTAAAATCTCCCACCATGACATCTCTGTTATTATTACACCTTTCCAGGATCTGTATCCCTATCTGCTCCTCGATATCCCTGTTACTATTGGGCAGCCTATAAAAAACACCCAGTAGAGTTATTGACCCCTTCCTGTTCCTAACCTCCACCCACAGAGACTCCGTAGACAATCCCTCCATGATGTCCACCTTTTTTGCAGCCATGACACTATCTCTGATCAACAGTGCCACGCCCCCACCTCTTTTGCCTCCCTTCCTGTCCTTTCTGAAACATCTAAAACCCGGCACTTGAAATAACCATTCCTGTCCCTGAGCCATCCAAGTCTCTGTAATGGCCACCACATCATAGCTCCAAGTACAGATCCATGCTCTAAGTTCATCTGCTTTGTTCACAATACTCCTTGCATTAAAATAGACATATCTCAAACCGTCGATCTGAGCGTGTCCCTTCTCTATCACCTGCCTATCCTCCCTCACACACTGTCTCTAATGTTTCTCTACTTGTGAGCCAGCAGCCTCTTCCCCAGTCTCTTCAGTTCGGTTCCCAAGCCCCAACAATTCTAGTTTAAACTCTCCCCAGTAGCCAATGATCCAGTAATCAAGTCAAGTCAAGTCACTTTTTATTGTTATTTCGACCATAACTGTTGGTACAGTACACAGTAAAAACGAGATGTTTTTCAGGACCATGGTACTACATGAACAATACAAAAACTACACTAAGCTGCGTAAAACAACACAAAACTATGCTAGACTACAGACCTGCCCAGGACTGCATAAAGTGCACAAAACAGTGCAGACATTACAATAAATAATAAACAAGACAATATGCACAGTAGAGAGCAGTAGGTTGGTGTCAGTCCAGGCTCTGGGTATTGAGGAATCTGATGACTTGGGGGAAGAAACTGTTAAATAGTCTGGTCGTGAGAGCCTGAATACTTCAGTGCCTTTTGCCAAATGGCAGGAGGGAGAAGAGTTTGTAAGAGGGGTGCGTGGGGTCCTTCATAATACGGATGCAGCATGTGGTGTAAGTGTCTCTAATGGCGGGAAGAGAGACCCCGATGATCTTCTCAGCTGACCTCACTATCCACTGCAGGGTTTTGCGATCCGAGCTGGAGCAATTTCGGAACCAGGCAGCAATGCAGCTGCTCAGGGTGCTCACAATACAACCTCTGTAGAATGTGGTGAGGATGGGGGGTGGAAAATGGACCTTTCTCAGCCTTCGCAGAAAGTAGAGATGCTGCTGGGCTTTCTTTACTTTGGAGTTGGTGTTGAGGGACTAGGTGAGATTCTCTACCAGGTGTACACCAAGAAATTTGGTGCTCTTAATGATCTCTACGGAGGAGTCATTGATGTTCAGCACAGAGTGGTCGTTCCGTGTCCTCCTGAAGTCCTCCTGCACCAGTCCGTTAGCCGCTGCACTTCCTCTCTGTATGCTGACTCATCGTTCTTGTTGATGAGACCCACCACGGTCTGAATCGGAATCCCTGCCCCCCGCTCCAATCCCTCAGCCACGCATTTATCCTCCACCTCATTCTATTCCTATACTCACTGTCACGTGGCACAGGCAGTACTCCTGAGATTACTACCTTTGCGTTATAAGTACTCTGTCCAGGTATTTAAGGAGTGACCAGATATTTCCTTTGTAACACCTTTGTAACACTGTTGTTGGTCTGAGGAGATGATGAGTATTTCATTGAAATCCACTGGAACTGGATACAGAGAACACACCAGCATTTGTTGATCTGAGTGAATCGCAAGAAGCGATTCATTCTGTCATCCAAGCTGAAGTTACAGTATATATGGAAATTCACAACTGTGAGAAGCTGTTCACTTTCTCAACCGATCTGCACAGTGAGTTAACAAGAAAAGAGACTGTTCAATTATTCCATGAGTGGGAAAAAATTTACTCAGTAATCAGGTTAGAGGAACAACACCTTATATTCCGTCTGGGTAGCCTCCAACCTGATGGCATGAACATTGACTTCTATAACTTCTGTTAATGCCCCTCCTCCCCTTTGTACCCCATCCCTTATTTATTTATTGATTGATTGATTGATTGATTCCTTTTTTTCTCTCTCTCTCTTTTTTCTCCCTCTGTCCCTCTCATTATAACTCCTTGCCTGTTCTCCATCCTTTGGGCTCCCCTCCCCCTTTCTTTCTCCCTAGGCTTCCCATCCCATGATTCTCTCCCTTCTCCAGCCTTGTATCCCTTTTGCCAATCAACTTTCCAGCTCTTAGCTCCATCCCTCCCACTCCTGTCTTCTCCTATCATTTCCAATCTCCCCCTCCTGCTCCCACTTTCAAATCTCTCACTATCTCTTCTTTCAGTTAGTCCTGACGAAGGGTCTCGGCCCGAAATGTCACCTGTACCTCTTCCTATAGATGCTGCCTGGCCTACTGCGTTCACCAGCATTTTTTGTGTGTGTTGCTTGAATTTCCAGCATCTGCAGATTTCCTAGTGTACTCGGTAATCTGATCTGCTGACTCATGAGCAAGTTCTCACTGTGGTGAAGCTGTTCATCTGTTCAGACTGGGAAGTGGTTCACACTGTACACTGTCATCCCACCTGCAGACATACCAGTGTGTACATATGAGAAAGAGGCTATTCTCCAGCTCAGACCGTGCAATTCACTCAGTCCTCCAACCTACGGACACACAAGTTGACTCACACAGAGGGGATGATGTTCACCTGCACAGACTGTGGGAAGGTATTCACTCAGTCAACCTACCGATGGACACACCAGTCAGTTTACACTGAGGAGATGCTAGTTATCTGCTTAGGATGCGGGAAGGTATTTACTTGTTCATCTGACTGATTGGCACACCAGTCATTTCACGCTGCGGAGATGCTGTTCACCTGCTCAGCTTGTAGGAAGGAATTCACTCAATCATCTCAAATGAAGGTCCATCAACGAATTCACACTGGGGAGAGGCCGTTCACCTGCTCTGAATGTGGGAAGGGATTTTCTCAGTCATACAACCTTGTGGTGCACTATCAAGTTCACACTGTGGAGAGGCCGTTCACCTGCTCAGACTGTGGGAAGGGATTCACTCAATCATTTGACGTGAAGCAACTTCTGCAAGTTCACACTGAGAGACTCTGAAAGTGGGAAGGGATTTTTGTCAGTCAAGACACACTATGACACATTATCAAGTTCACACTGTGGCAGGCCATTCACCTGCCCTGAATGTGGGAAAAGATTCAATCAGTCATCTCAATTGAAGGTACATCAGTGAGTTCACACTGGGGAGAGGCCGTTCAACTGCTCTGAATGTGGGAAGGGATTTTCCCAGTCATGCAACCTTCTGGCACACTATCAATGCTGGGGAGATGCTGTTCACCTGCTCAGACTGAGGGAAACAAGTGCAGAACTCCATAAATGTTAATTTGCTGGTTATATCTGTGGTGAGGAAGATTAATGTGATGTCAAGAGATCTGGAATCAAGGGTGTAATGCTGAGACTTTATAAGGCAATGGTGAGGCATCACGGAGTATTGTGGGCAGTTTTGGCCCTTTAATTAAGAAATAATGTGCAAACATTGGAAAGGGTTCAGAGGAGGTTCACAAGAATGATTCTGGGAATGAATCGGTTCTCATTAGAGCAGTGATTGAAGGCTCTGTGACTGAACTTGCCAGAAGTTAGAAAAATGTTGGAGGGTGGAGGTTCTCATTGAAATCTATCTAATGTTAAAAGGCCACAATAGACTGGCTGTGAAGAGGATATTTCATTTGGTGGGGGAGTCTAGGACCAGAGGTCACAGTCTTAGAGAAGAGGGATGTCCATTAAGAACAGAGGTGAGCTGGAATACCTTTAGCCAGATGGTGGTGAATCTGTGAAATTTGTTGCCACAGGTATCTGTGGAGGCCAGACCATTGAGTATATTTAAGGCAGAGACTGATTAGTCAGGGCATGAAAGGTTATGGGGAGAAGGCAGAAGAATGGAGTTGAGAGGGAAATGGACCAGCCATGACGAAATGGCGGTGCAGACTGAATGGGTCAAATGGCTTAATTCTGCTCCTATGTCTTATGGTTTTTCAACACAATGGTGGTGTTGAAGCTCTTGTGCCTTTTTTCTCCGCCCCTCAGTTCTAAGTTCCCTTAAATATTTATGTCTCTGCCTCAAATACATCCAACAACCTGGACTCCCCACCTACTGGGAAAGAGAATCCCAGAGATTGTACACTCAGACATTGTGTGCCAGAAATCTCCACACCTCCACTTGAAATGAGTGTCCCCTTATTTTACAGCAATCGCCCTTTGTCCAAGGCTCTCTCACTGATGAGGAGAGATACCCTTTCAAGTTGCTCAGCAGGTACCCTACTTAGCCTCCTCACGATTGTACGTGAATATATTGTCTCACCTCTGCTGCTCAGTAGCTTCCTCTTGCTTTGTACTATTGTCAGTCATGCAAGTCCCAGGTGGAGACTCAGGAATACCATCACACTCAGATGTAGAAGGAATCTTCATTGCTGCTTCTATAACAATTTTGTTAGCCTTGAACTGAACCACTGAACCTGGAGATTGGTGGACCACTCTCAGTCTGGCCTCCACCCTTTGACATGTTTGGCATGAGTGACCCTACCAAGAGCCAAAGCATAAACTCCTGACTCCAGCCAGCATAGCTCTCCAGATCATTGAGACTTACAAGCCTCTAAATCAAGACAAGGTTATGATCCTCTTGGACAATTGCTTTCTGGGCAGTGTCTTAAGATGGATGACTCCAGCCATTATCAATACTCTTAGAGATTGTCCACCTGGTGTGTGGTCGCAAAACCAGGATTTGTGATAAGCACATGCTGGTCACATCCACCACTTGCTTCCAAGGCCTTACGTGACGCTGTGTCATGGTCCGGTCCGTGAAGTCCGCATTCCGGTTCACGGTCCGGTCCGTGGACTCAGGACTCTGGGTCTTCCAGCTGTCCCTTGTTTGAGTTAATCATTGGCACCCGATTTCCATCCTTGGGCTTGCAATATAAGTAGCCTTGGGATTGAGTGTGGGCTGCTGGTTTGTCTTGTCAGCCCCCCTTGGAGCAACCTGCTGATGAAACCATTTGTGATCTCTAGGCCTGGTTGGAGGACCACTGCTTCATGGAGCCTTGTTGCCACTTGTTGGAGTAATCTTTGTGGTATGGATTCAACTGTTTCCCAGGCCAGCTGAGTGGCTGTCAGCCACTCCGAGCTAGGTAGGGATCCGACTGTTTCTGTAGCCAGCTGAGGTTGCTGGCTGAACTGAGTCTTGGAGCTACCCTGGAGCAGAGATGGAACTGTCTGTTGTTCTTTGGTGTTTGTCTCCTCTTGGCCTTGCCTCTGTGGGGTAAGTCAGGCCGTCTTGCCGTTGCTCTACAGGGGGACATGTCTTGTATTTGCCTCTGTTGGGTAAGTCTGGCCGTCCTGCCATTACCCAACAGGTGGACCTGTCCCACCTTGGTGTGGAGAAGTTGAGTCCTGGCTTGTCTTAGGATAAGTCCTGGCTCTATGTCTAGGTTCTGTCCTGTCTCATGTTAGTGTTGTGTTAAAGGTGAGTCCTGGCTTGTCGAAGGATAAGTCCCAGCTCTATGTTGATGTTTGGTTCCCAAGTCTGTCTCTGAGCTCCAAGAACCTCAGCCTTGAGGATCCCGCAGCCAAGCTCCAAGACCCCAAGCTTCGAGGATCTCAAGCCAAGCTCAAGACCCAAGACCCCAAGCCTTGAAGATCCCAAGCCAAGCTCAAGACCCAAGACCCCAAGCCTCGAGGATCCCAAGCCAAGCTCCAAGACCCCAAGCCTCGAGGATCCAAGCCAAGCTCAAGACCCAAGACCCCAAGCCTTGAAGATCCCAAGCCAAGCTCAAGACCCAAGACCCCAAGCCTCAAGGATCCCAAGCCAAGCTCCAAGACCCCAAGCCTCAAGGATCCAAGCCAGCTCAAGACCCAAGACCCCAAGCCTCAAGGATCCCAAGCCAAGCTCAAGACCCAGGACCCCAAGCCTCAAGGATCCCAAGCCAAACTCAAGACCCAAGACCCCAAGCCTCGAGGATCCCATCTGACTGATTGGCACACCAGTCATTTCACGCTGCGGAGATGCTGTTCACCTGCTCAGCTTGTAGGAAGGAATTCACTCAATCATCTCAAATGAAGGTCCATCAACGAATTCACACTGGGGAGAGGCCGTTCACCTGCTCTGAATGTGGGAAGGGATTTTCTCAGTCATACAACCTTGTGGTGCACTATCAAGTTCACACTGTGGAGAGGCCGTTCACCTGCTCAGACTGTGGGAAGGGATTCACTCAATCATTTGACGTGAAGCAACTTCTGCAAGTTCACACTGAGAGACTCTGAAAGTGGGAAGGGATTTTTGTCAGTCAAGACACACTATGACACATTATCAAGTTCACACTGTGGCAGGCCATTCACCTGCCCTGAATGTGGGAAAAGATTCAATCAGTCATCTCAATTGAAGGTACATCAGTGAGTTCACACTGGGGAGAGGCCGTTCAACTGCTCTGAATGTGGGAAGGGATTTTCCCAGTCATGCAACCTTCTGGCACACTATCAATGCTGGGGAGATGCTGTTCACCTGCTCAGACTGAGGGAAACAAGTGCAGAACTCCATAAATGTTAATTTGCTGGTTATATCTGTGGTGAGGAAGATTAATGTGATGTCAAGAGATCTGGAATCAAGGGTGTAATGCTGAGACTTTATAAGGCAATGGTGAGGCATCACGGAGTATTGTGGGCAGTTTTGGCCCTTTAATTAAGAAATAATGTGCAAACATTGGAAAGGGTTCAGAGGAGGTTCACAAGAATGATTCTGGGAATGAATCGGTTCTCATTAGAGCAGTGATTGAAGGCTCTGTGACTGAACTTGCCAGAAGTTAGAAAAATGTTGGAGGGTGGAGGTTCTCATTGAAATCTATCTAATGTTAAAAGGCCACAATAGACTGGCTGTGAAGAGGATATTTCATTTGGTGGGGGAGTCTAGGACCAGAGGTCACAGTCTTAGAGAAGAGGGATGTCCATTAAGAACAGAGGTGAGCTGGAATACCTTTAGCCAGATGGTGGTGAATCTGTGAAATTTGTTGCCACAGGTATCTGTGGAGGCCAGACCATTGAGTATATTTAAGGCAGAGACTGATTAGTCAGGGCATGAAAGGTTATGGGGAGAAGGCAGAAGAATGGAGTTGAGAGGGAAATGGACCAGCCATGACGAAATGGCGGTGCAGACTGAATGGGTCAAATGGCTTAATTCTGCTCCTATGTCTTATGGTTTTTCAACACAATGGTGGTGTTGAAGCTCTTGTGCCTTTTTTCTCCGCCCCTCAGTTCTAAGTTCCCTTAAATATTTATGTCTCTGCCTCAAATACATCCAACAACCTGGACTCCCCACCTACTGGGAAAGAGAATCCCAGAGATTGTACACTCAGACATTGTGTGCCAGAAATCTCCACACCTCCACTTGAAATGAGTGTCCCCTTATTTTACAGCAATCGCCCTTTGTCCAAGGCTCTCTCACTGATGAGGAGAGATACCCTTTCAAGTTGCTCAGCAGGTACCCTACTTAGCCTCCTCACGATTGTACGTGAATATATTGTCTCACCTCTGCTGCTCAGTAGCTTCCTCTTGCTTTGTACTATTGTCAGTCATGCAAGTCCCAGGTGGAGACTCAGGAATACCATCACACTCAGATGTAGAAGGAATCTTCATTGCTGCTTCTATAACAATTTTGTTAGCCTTGAACTGAACCACTGAACCTGGAGATTGGTGGACCACTCTCAGTCTGGCCTCCACCCTTTGACATGTTTGGCATGAGTGACCCTACCAAGAGCCAAAGCATAAACTCCTGACTCCAGCCAGCATAGCTCTCCAGATCATTGAGACTTACAAGCCTCTAAATCAAGACAAGGTTATGATCCTCTTGGACAATTGCTTTCTGGGCAGTGTCTTAAGATGGATGACTCCAGCCATTATCAATACTCTTAGAGATTGTCCACCTGGTGTGTGGTCGCAAAACCAGGATTTGTGATAAGCACATGCTGGTCACATCCACCACTTGCTTCCAAGGCCTTACGTGACGCTGTGTCATGGTCCGGTCCGTGAAGTCCGCATTCCGGTTCACGGTCCGGTCCGTGGACTCAGGACTCTGGGTCTTCCAGCTGTCCCTTGTTTGAGTTAATCATTGGCACCCGATTTCCATCCTTGGGCTTGCAATATAAGTAGCCTTGGGATTGAGTGTGGGCTGCTGGTTTGTCTTGTCAGCCCCCCTTGGAGCAACCTGCTGATGAAACCATTTGTGATCTCTAGGCCTGGTTGGAGGACCACTGCTTCATGGAGCCTTGTTGCCACTTGTTGGAGTAATCTTTGTGGTATGGATTCAACTGTTTCCCAGGCCAGCTGAGTGGCTGTCAGCCACTCCGAGCTAGGTAGGGATCCGACTGTTTCTGTAGCCAGCTGAGGTTGCTGGCTGAACTGAGTCTTGGAGCTACCCTGGAGCAGAGATGGAACTGTCTGTTGTTCTTTGGTGTTTGTCTCCTCTTGGCCTTGCCTCTGTGGGGTAAGTCAGGCCGTCTTGCCGTTGCTCTACAGGGGGACATGTCTTGTATTTGCCTCTGTTGGGTAAGTCTGGCCGTCCTGCCATTACCCAACAGGTGGACCTGTCCCACCTTGGTGTGGAGAAGTTGAGTCCTGGCTTGTCTTAGGATAAGTCCTGGCTCTATGTCTAGGTTCTGTCCTGTCTCATGTTAGTGTTGTGTTAAAGGTGAGTCCTGGCTTGTCGAAGGATAAGTCCCAGCTCTATGTTGATGTTTGGTTCCCAAGTCTGTCTCTGAGCTCCAAGAACCTCAGCCTTGAGGATCCCGCAGCCAAGCTCCAAGACCCCAAGCTTCGAGGATCTCAAGCCAAGCTCAAGACCCAAGACCCCAAGCCTTGAAGATCCCAAGCCAAGCTCAAGACCCAAGACCCCAAGCCTCGAGGATCCCAAGCCAAGCTCCAAGACCCCAAGCCTCGAGGATCCAAGCCAAGCTCAAGACCCAAGACCCCAAGCCTTGAAGATCCCAAGCCAAGCTCAAGACCCAAGACCCCAAGCCTCAAGGATCCCAAGCCAAGCTCCAAGACCCCAAGCCTCAAGGATCCAAGCCAGCTCAAGACCCAAGACCCCAAGCCTCAAGGATCCCAAGCCAAGCTCAAGACCCAGGACCCCAAGCCTCAAGGATCCCAAGCCAAACTCAAGACCCAAGACCCCAAGCCTCGAGGATCCCAAGCCAAGCTCAAGACCCAAGCCTCAAGGATCCCAAGCCAAGCTCAAGACCCAAGACCCCAAGCCTCAAGGATCCCAAGCCAAGCTCAAGACCCAAGACCCCAAGCCTCGAGGATTCCAAGCCAAGCTCAAGACCCAAGACCCCAAGCCTCGAGGATCCCAAGCCAAGCTCCAAGAACCCAAGCCTCGAGGATCCCAAGCCAAGCGCAAGACCCAAGACCCCAGCCTGCAGCCAAGCTCAAAACCCAAGACCCCAAGCCTCGAGGATCCCACGCCAAGCTCAAGACACAAGACCCCAAGCTTCGAGGATCCAAGCCAAGCTCAAGACCCAAGACCCCAGCCACAAGACATGTCATGTCCTTGCCTGGTTCTGGGGTCCGAGCCTGAGGCAGGACCCACATTCTGGGTCCTTGTCCAGTCTTGGGCTTGGAGTCCAAGCCTTGTCTTGTCTCCAAGCTCAGGTCTCTATACCCCAGCCATGCCCTGTCCTGAAGCCATGTTATGTTCTTGCCTGGTTCCGGGGTCCGAGCCCCAGGCAAGACCCAGATTCTGGGTCCTTGTCCAGTCTTGGGCTTGGAGTCCAAACCTTGTCTCCTAGTCCATGGTTCCTAGTCCTGGTCCCGCTTTCCCTAACCCAACTCTGCATTCTTGTCCCTGCTCCTTGCCTGAATCCTGTCACGTCCCTACTATAGTCAAGTCCTGTTCCTTGTACTTCAGTGTCTGTGTCTCGCATTTGGGTCCATTCCCAGCACTCCCTTTGTGACACGCTGATCGGCGAGGCAGGGGATAGTTTGTGCTAAGCAGGTGCTAACAGAGGAAAACAGGTGACCTGCAGGCTGACAGAGGGAAAGAACACCCTATACCTCCTTTGGTAGAGACATATCTCCACCCGACCACCCTGTATATCCACCCTGGTAGATCATCCCAGGAATCACCCTGTTGGTCCTCATCTGGGCTGCCTCCAGTGTTACCCTTATCGTTTCTTTTAGCTCAGGGACCAAAACCGTGCACAGAATTCCAGGTGCAATGGTAACAACAGCAGCCCATTTCTAATCTCCACTGCTTCTGCAGTAAAGGGCAATGAGCCTCCCTCTCATTTTGTTTTACAGCTGCAAGGACCAAATATTGCTCCAAGTAGGAAATTGTTACATGGCCTGAAAACTGTGCAGCATTTAAAATTTTTTAAATGTGACATGCATACCATGAATATTTGGAATGAAAAACCACATACTGTTGATTTTATTTATTAATTAAAGGGTATAATGAAATTCAGTACCACAAATAACATCTTTCAAGTTTAATAACTTTTTCTCATCTGTCTTTATTACAAATCCATTGTCTAACAACACCATCCAGATTAGAAAACTACAGCACAGAAACAGGCCCATCAGTCCACCTGGACCATAGCCCCCATACCTCTCCCATCCAACTTTTCTCACATGTTCAAATCGTAATCCCATCAACCACTTCCACTGGCAGTTTGCTCTACACTCACCACCCTCTGAATGAAGAAGTTTCCCTTCAAACATTTCACCTTTCACCCTTAAACGATTGCCTCTAGTTAGAATCTCACCCAACTGCAGTGGAAAAAGCCTGCTTGCATTTACGCATATATACCCTCACATTTTTGTATATCTCTATCAAATCTCCCCTCAGTCTTCTCAGTTCAGATGAAAGATACATCTTTATCCTCATTAGATTATTCAAATATTCCACTTCTGGTCTGTTTCTGGATTTAAGACTGAATCCATGTTCACAGTCAGCACCAGAAGCTTGAAATGTTTTTAAGATGTTTACAAAAATTGTCATTCTTCAAATTTTACATTTCTAAGTATGTAGTTCAACATATCACTGAACATTGTAATTGATTTTCTTAATTTCTCAGAAGCGAAAATTTGAAATCACAGTATTGATATTTTTGAGGCAACACTTTTGTTGTGGTTTGTATTAGTAGCTGAATACTTTTTGTCAGCCATGAAAGTTTATCTTTTCCAAATTGAAAATTTGTAGAGTTTGCAATAGTAACAGGGTCAAAGCTTGCCATTCTCTTAACTCATCATCAGGAAATCTATTATCCAACTGATTACACACTCATAGAATGAATCGAATAATAGGTGCAGCCTGGATGTCAGAACAGGTAGATCTTTTACATTGTCACTCCAATGAAGAGTATTGTCTGATTGTAACTTGTTAATTTTTGCTTTTACAAACTGCAGTGTTTCAATTGTATTGAAACAGGCATTCTGAAGGAATTTACAAAGAGATGCCAGATCTTCTCAAACAACATTATAGACTTATAAGTTCAGATCAAACAAAGCACATGAGGAGTATAATGAAGCCAGAAAAGAACTAAAGGGAATTAAGAAAGCCAGGAATGTCCTTGGCAAGTAGGACTAAGGTCAATCCCAAGGCATTCTATACATACATTGTGTAGGAAGATTACTAGGAAGAGGACGGGAATCACTCAGGCAGTTGCTTGGATGCAGAGAATGTGAGTGAGGTACTTAATGGTATTTACCAAGGAAAAAGATGGAGGTCCAGGAGGTTGGTGCTGAGTGTATAAATACGTTAGGGCATTTAGAGGTCAAGGAGGAGGGAGTGTTGGGTTTCTTATTCCCCAGGGCTTGATGGAATTTACCCACAGTTATTGAAGGAGGGTCAAGTAACAAGATTGGTTGGCCCTTGACCAGTGTTTTTGTGTCCTCTCTAGCCACAGGTGATGTTCTGAAGGATTAGCGAATGGCTAATGTTGTACCTCTATTTAAGAAGGGACCAAAGGAAATTCATGGAAACTATAAACTAGTGAGTGTTAAGTCAGTTGCAGGGAAGTTGCTGGAGAAAATCATAAGAATATGATATATGAGCACCATGGCCAAATTAGGGAAAATTAGTATGACTTTGTGCATGACAGGTCATGCCTTATCAACGATTGTGTTTTTTGACAAGGTGATGAGAAAGGCTGATGAGGGAGGAGCAGTGGATATTGCCTACATGGATTTTAGTACGGCGTTTGACAAAGTCTCTCATGGGAGGCTAATCCATAAGATTAAGATACATGGGATTTGCGCTAATTGTCTGCTTGGATTCAGAACAGGCTTGCGCAGAGAGGTCAGAGGTTAGTGCTTGAAAGCACTTACTTGAGGTGGAGGTCTGTAATTAGTAGAGTACTTCAGGGATTTATGCTGGGACCTCTGCTGTTTGTTATGTATATAAATGACCTTGGTGAAAGTGTAGATGGGTAGGTTAGTAAATTTGTGGATGATACCAAGATTGGTACAGTTGTGGATAATTTAGAAGACTGGTGAAGAATACAGCATGATGTAGATCAGTTGAAGATATGGGCTGAGAAATGGCATATGGGGTTTAAACCAGATAAATGTGAGGTGTTGCACTTCAGTAGGACAAATGCATGGAGATAGTAAACTCTAAAGGCAAGGTCCTTAACAGGGTTGCTGAGCAGAGAGATCTTGGGATCCAAGTTCATAGCTCCTTGAAAGTGGCTACACAATTCAAGGTGGTTAAAAAGGCATATGGAATGCTTGCTTTTATTAGTTGAGTCATTGAGTTCAGAAGACAAGAGGTTATGTTGCAACTTTATGAAACTCTGGTTAGGCCACATCTGAACTATTGCATACAATTCTGGTTGTCCCACTATAGGAAAGATGTTGAAGCATCGGAGAGAGTGCAGAAGAGGTTTACCAGGATGCTGCCTGGTTTAGAGGCGATGTGCTATTTCAATAGACTGGATAAACTTGGGTCATTTTCTCTGGAGTGCCGGAGGCTGAGAGGAGAACTGATCAAGGTTTACAAGATTATGGGAGTTATAGATAGAGTCAACAGAGAGTATCTATTTCCCAGGGTTACAATGTCTAATACCAGAGGGCATGCATTGAAGGTGAGAGGGGGATGTGAGGGGTAAGTTTTTTACTCAGAGAATTGTGGATGCCTGGAATGCACTGCCTGGTATGGTGGTAGGGGCAAATACATTAAGGCTTTTAAGAGACATTTGGATAGGCACATGGATGTGAGGAAAATGGAGGGATATGGACATGGTGTAAGTAAAGGACATTAGTGTTTGGGTGTATTTGATTTGATTTGATTTATAGTTGGTTTGACACATCATTGTGTGCTGTGCTCTGCTGTTTTATCACTGCTTCTTATAGGTTCCTTTACTATCTCTAATCATACCCAGTTCATTACACAACAACCAATCCAGAGCTGCTGATTCCCTAGTGGGCTCAACTACAAGCTACTCCAAAATCCAAAATGCCATCTTGGAGGCATTCCACAAATTCTCTCTCCTGAGATCCAGCATCAATTTGATTTTTCCCAATCTATCTGCATATTGAAGTACCCATAACAAACGTAACATTGGCTTTTTAACATACCTTTTCTATCTCTGCTGGAATTTGAAGACCACTCTGACTACTATTCAGAGGCCTGTAAATAACCCACATCAGGCTCTTAGAACCTTGCAGTTTCTTAACTGTACCCACAAGGATTCTACATATTCCAACCTTATATCAGCTCTTTCCAAAGATTTTGATTTAATTTTTACCAGCAGAGCCACATGTCCTGCTGCCAACCTGCCTGTCCTTTCAATAAGTTGTTTCTCCAAGGATATTACGCTCTCAACTACTATCATCTTTTAGCCATGACTCTGATACCCCAAACGTTATATATGTCAATCTGTAACTGCGTTACAAGGTCATCTGCCTTATTCTGTAACTGCGTTCAGGACCTTCAGTCCTGTATTTGTTACCCTTTTCAATTTTCTCTCCCATTTATACTGCAACCCGTTCCACTGACTGCGATTTTTCCTGATCATCTGACTGTCTCACAATACACGACCTCTGCTTGTAAATCTTCAGCCCGATCATTCCAGTTTCCATTCCTTCATACCTTCCCCAGAAGAGTTCCCAATGGTCCATAAATCTGAAACCACCAGTTCCTCAGCCACTCATTCATCTGCCAAATCATCCCATTCTTACTCTCACTGGTGCTTAGCACATGCAGTAAACCAGATGTTGTTACCCTGAAGGTCCTGCTTTTTAGCTTTCTACCGAGCTCTCTAAATTCTCATTTTAGGACCTCCTTTCTTTTCCTTCCTATGTCATTTGTACCAACATGCACTAAGACACCTGGCTGCTCACCCTCCCCCAATACAAGATGTCTCTGACCCTGACACCTAGGAGGCAACATCTGGGTCCCTCTATTGCGTCCAAAGACTCTCCTATCTACTCCTCCAGCTATGGAATTTCTTATCATCGCTGCACTCCTCTTCTGTCCCCTTCACTACAGAGCCACAGTGGCAGTCTCAGAGCCACAGACCTGGTTGCTGCAGCTGCCCACCCCTAACAGTATCCAACATGGTATACTTGTTATTAAGGGGAACAGCCACAGGCATACTCTGTACCAGCTGCCTATTTTCCTCTCTGACCATCACCATTTCAAATATTCAGATGTCCATTTATTATTAAAGTATTCGACTCTAAAATTCTTCTTCTTCAGATAGCCATGAAACCAACAAAAAAAAGAATGGCAACAGGATCATCAACTCCAAAATGGAGACACCTCTTTCTCCCTTATTAGGGAGAAAGAAAGCCTGTGGTATGTCAAATACCAGGTGAATGAGTAGTCTTTAGAGTACTGCAAGTCTGTGTCTTTGCTGTTGCTTTGCTGCACGCTGGAGTGCTCGGTGGTGGGTACCGATGCTTTTTTTCTGCTGGTGGTGGGAGGAGGGATCGTTGACTGCTGCCGCTAATGCGCGGTAGGGTAGGGGAGATGGGGAGAACTTTGGGGTTCTAACATTTAACTGTCATTCATTCTTTGGGGGCACTCCTGTGTTTTCCTGGATGGTTGTGAAGAAAAAGCATTTCAGGATGTATATTGTATACATTTCTCAACAGTAAATGTAACTTTGAAACTTTTGAAATCTCTCCTACCCTGCACAAAAAAAAAGAATAAGTTCGGGCAAAAACACAGAATATAGAAAACTATAATTCCATAACACCATAAGATATAGGAACAGAGTTAGGCCATTTGGCCCATCCAGTCTGCTCTGTCTTTTCATCATGGTTGATCCAAATTTCCTCTCAGCCTCATTCTGCCTTCTTCCAGTATCCCCTCATGCCCTGATCAATCAAAAATCTATCAACCACTGCCTTAAATATACATTAAAACACCGTCCACAGCTGCTTGTGGCAAAGAATTCTACAGATTCACCATTATCTAGCTGAAGAAATTCCTTCTCATCATTCTAAAAGGACGCCCCTCTGAGGCTGTGTCCTTAGTCTTAGGCTCTCCCACCATAGGAAACATCCTCTCCACATCCACTCTATCAAGGCCCTTCATCATTTGATCAGTTTCAATGAGGTCAGCCGTCATTCTTCTGAATTCCAGTGAAGCCATCGAACGCTTTTCATATGACAAGCCATTCAACCCTGAAATAATTTTCATGAACCTCCTTCGAACCCTCTCCAACTTCATCACATCCTTTCAAAGATATTGCTAACAGTACTCCCAAGCGAGGACTCACCAGTGCTTTATAAAGTCTCAATAGACTGAATAAGACTAAAAAAAAGTCCATAGTCCAAATCCAAATCCATATCCGAAACACAGAAAATCTCAGTAACATTCTCCGGTCACAACAGCAGACCACACAGTCTCCCCTCTCAGTCAGCGGTGCAATCCCACCAGTGATCAAAAGGCAGCAGCCAGTGCTCACCTTCCGCATTCGCCTCAATGTTTCAACCTCCCTCATCGCTTTAATCAGCGAAATGGAGTTGAACATCGGTTCACGTTGCCCTCAGCCTTCACACCACAAGACTCATGTTGGCTGTCTCTTGGAATCCTCTCAGAGACAGAAAACCACTGAATCACCCAAACAGTCTCCAAACCGCAAATAACAGGCTTCAACAGTTCCAGAAACAAATTCAAGATGAAAAACCAACATAAAAGGCATAAGAGAAGTGGAGTAGTTATGTGGTCTATCCAAAATACTGACCATGGGACTGTTGTACGCAAATACCATCTTGACCGAAAGTCCTCATCTACCTCCTGCAAACTACCTCACTGTAGCTCCTATCTAGTCAACCAGTTGCAGCTCGAGTTCTTTAATGCATTCTCTGAGGAGCTGTAGCTAGGTCACCTGGTGCAGATGTGGTTATCAGGGAGGCTGAAGATATCTGAGAATTCCAACATCTCAAAGAACAAAACACTGCCCTTGGAGCTATTCTTATGGCAATAACTATACACTTACAGATGAAGAATGAGCAAGAAGAAGCTGACCAGATACTAACATGCCTATTATAGCCCATGCCTGTTGAGCCAAAGCCAAATGTCTCCCTACTCTAATACTGCCACACTCCAACAATGGCTGCTTCGCTTGCCTGCTGATCTCCTCCAGCATTTTATGTGTATTGCTTAAGATTTACAGTGACTGCAGAATCTCTTGTGTATCTGTTTACTTTTCTCTGTTTTTGGTTAGTAAATGTTTTCTCATCAGACCGTTGCATTTTGTAGTGCACATAAGACCATGAGATGTAGGAGCAGAATTGGGCCATTCAGCACATTGAGACTGCTCTGCCATTCCATCATGCTGATTTATTATCTGCTACCTCCTCCCTGTAACCTTTGACACCCTGACTAATCAGGAGCCTATCAACCTCCACTCTGAATATACGTAATGACTTGATATACTTAATATACCTAATCACCATCAGGGCTGGATTTAGTAGGGCCAGGGCCCTTGGGCCGGAGGTCCTGATGGGCCCCTGCCGACACCGTAAAATGCTGCTGTACCGAGTGAAAAAAGGCAAGAACAAGAGCAAAGATCGTACTGGTCTAAATATCAAAGCTGTGGACAAAGACATTGGTTTAGTACAATACGTAGGCTATAAACTTACAGGCGTTAAGAGGGAGGACAGAAAGTAATGCAGGTTCGTAGTTTGTAGGACAGCATCTAAAGCACTCAAAAATTGACCTCCGCTTAGTTGGCTTAGTAAAGTTATGAGAGAGACGAAGTATGATGTACCCAATCTTAAATCTTTATTTAGCTATTGCTGCACATACCATAGGCCTTATTTCTCAAATAATGCCAAAGCATTTTTATCTAGATATTTTTCTCAACTGTGTGTTCTGAGAAATTAAAATGGAAATGAGAGGCAAAAAGGCCAAGAGAGATGGCACTATGGCAAACTAGGAAACTTGACAATACTCCAACAATCTTCTTGAAAGGTGAGTTCTAGTACATACTAACCTATTGCTGTGCTGTGTGGCTTGCAGAGTAAAGACCACTTATTGGTAGACACACTCTGACTCGAACTGTTTTTGCAATTCTGTATCTATTCTTCCACTGTCAGACGCTAGTGTAATGTAGGCCAGTATCATTTTTCTGTGGTGTTCGCTATTTTCATGCTCTCCTATGCACTCAGTGGTATGTTTCCAGTTGCTAAAGCCAGTTTCGAAGGTGGACTGACAATTACCATCACTGAAGATGCGGCATGCAAAACAAAACACACAGCCGGTGGAAGGGGAATATAAGAGCCATTGCCTTGATATGTACTCACCATTTACGAGCTTGCGTTTGAAGTGAAATTTGGAGAAAAAACATCTCTACTGTTTGTATAGTCGTTCCAAAGCTTTGATATCCACATCCTTATTCTGGCAGGACTCCAGCCCTTTCTTAGCCCAGTACGCTCTGTTACGTACCCCATAACTGGGTTGCCAAACCAGTAGAAATGGATCACTCAGTTGGAGTCTGGATTACTGGAACTAAGAAAGTTTTTATTAAAGAAATAAGCAACACAGTACTCTAATCAAAAGGATAATAAATACAACAGTTCAGCAATGATAAACACACATGTACACAGAAGTAGGATAATAGGATCAATCAAGCTCTATCGTCGTCTAGGGGTAAATGACCAGTTTCAAAGTGACGCAAAGTTCAGTTCAATTGAGTTCAGTTCAGTTCACAGTAATCACTGCCGTGCCAGTGGACGGGGGGGGGGGGGGGCGCGGAGGAGAGAGAGAGGGTGAAAGCAAATGAATATTCAAAACGGCCTCCACACAGACCTTCGATATTCCTCGCAGTCAGTTTTTGGGAGAGCCCTTTGTAATGTCTTCTGAGGTCACCGACTGTGACCCCTCCGTTTCAGATACGATCGTTCCTCTGCAGTGAACCTGGCACCCAGGCAAGGGCAGACACACACCAGGTTCCCGCCGATCGTACCTTTCCACCCTATGCGTCTATGGCTTGGTCCCGCGACCAGCCCTTCAAAAACTCCCACCGACTTGTGGGAGGTGCACCGCTTCCAGGGTCTCGTTACCTCATGGTGTCGTGTGTGTCCTGCCTTAGCGAACCTGTCCCTTTTTATCCCCCTGCTGGGGTATCGCCTGTCCATCACACTTCAAACAGTTCAGGGTTCAAAAAGGAGCCGATCTTGACAGTTCTCAGACCGGTGTCTCCTTCTGTTAAACTCTCTCGTCTCTTCATTAACATTTCCAAATGCTGCTCCATTGTCTTCCTTATCTCTCTTTCTCCTGAAGACAGGTGGCAGATCAACTGCTGATCCCACTGGTGCCAGCACAGGACAGTTAACATCTTAGTCTATGTGTACTTTTTGTAACCCTCTTTCGTCACAGCTTGAACTGAATCATCTAACGTTTCCTTTCCCCAGCGAGCAGGATCAGTGCTGTAAGGATCCTCAGTAGCGGTAACGTTAACATTACTGGCGCCCCCACTTGGTTGTTCGGAAGCCTCTGTGGTTGGGAATCCCAAAATCATGCTCTCTGCCTCTTCAATGTTAGCTGCTGACTGTGGCAAGGACAGTGGTCCTGTGCTAATGCTGGTGCTAGCGCTAGCTGTTGAACAAGTCTCCATTTGTCCACCGGTCTCAGACTGTGACAAAAGCGATGGTACTGCTGCATCATCAAGACCAGGTTTAAAAAATTCTGTCAATTTCAATGTCTTTTTTAATGGTTCTTTCTCAGGGTCCTCATTTTCTTGTTTCTTTTTTCTTTTCTGTGCTCCACACTCATTTTTTTTGTCTGCCATGATGATAGTTACCTATTTTGGGCCCCTCTGCAGCTCTGGCCGCTGGGCTGCAGCCCAGCCTAGCCCTGCCCTGACCACCACAACCATCCATGATGATCTGTTCCGTGGATTCACCCCCTCTGGCTGGAGAAGTCCCTCCTCATCTCTATTATAGAGGAAATTCTTTCTATTCCAAGACTGTGCCCGCTGGTCTTAGACTCCCCCAGTATTGAAAGCATCCTCTCAACATCTAGTCTGTGTAGGTCTTTCAATATTCAAAGGGTTTCAGTGAGATCCCATTACTATTCTTTAAGACTACAGTGAATACAGGCCCAGAGCTGTCAAACACTCTTCATATATTCTAATGAAGAATCTTTGCCCAAAATGTTGACTGTTTTTTCCTCTCCATTGATGTTGCCTGACCTGCTGAGTTCTTCTGGCATTTTGTATGTATTATGCTTCATACACTCACCCTTTCATTCCTTGGACAGTTCTCGTGACCCTCCTCTGGACCCTCTTCAAATCTAGCAATTCTTTCTTAGATAAAGGGGCTCACAACTACTTTCCATGCTCCAAGTGTGGTCTGACCGGTGCCTTGTAGAGCTTCAGCACTGCATCCTTGCTTTTATATTCTAGTCCTCTTGAACTGAATGCTAACATTGTCATAGTCCAGTCCGTGAAATCCACATTCCTGTTCACGGTCCGGTCCGTGGACTCTGGATTCCAGGTACTCCAGCTGTCCCTCATTTGGTTGATTTAATCATAGGCATCTGATTCCCATCTTTGGGCTTAGAATATAAGTAGCCTTGGGGTTGAGTGTGGGCTGCTGGTTTGTCTTGTCAGTTCCCCTTGGAGCAACCTGCTGATGGAAGGCTAGTGAAACCATTCATGATCTCTAGGCTTGGATGGAGGACCACTGCTTCATGGAGCCTTGTTGCCACTCATTGGAGTAGTCTTTGTGGTATGGATTTGGCTGTTTCCTGGGCCAGCTGAGTGGCCATCAGCCACTCTGAGCTAGGTAGGGATCCGGCTGTTTCCATAGCCAGTGGAGGTTGCTGGCTGTAACTGTGACTCGGAGTAATCCTGAAGCAGAGATGGAACTGTCTGTTGTTCTTTGGTGTTTGTCTCTTCTTGTCCTCTCCTCCGCGGGTTAAGTCAGGCTGTTTTGCCGTTGCCCTGTGGGGGGACATGTCTTTTCTTGTCTCTGCCTCTGTTGGGTAAATCCAGCTGTACTGCCGTTACCCAACAGGTGGACCTGTCCCACCTTGGTGTGGAGAGGTTGAGTCCTGGCTTGTCTAAGTATAAGTCCCGGCTCTATGTCTATGTCCTGTCTCATGTTGGTGTCATGTTAACGATGAGTCCTGGCTTTTCGAAGGACAAGTCCTGGCTCTATTTTGATGTTCAGTTCCCAATCGGTCTCTCAGCTCCAGCCTCTGCATTTCAAGACAAGGATCCTGCAGCCAAGCTCCAAGAACCCAAGCCTTGAGGATTTGGCAGCCAAGCTCCAAGAAACCAAACCTCGAGGATCCTGCAACCAGTTTCCAAGAACCCAAGCCTCGAGGATCCAGCAGCCAAGCTCCAAGAACCCAAGCCTCGAGGATTCCCCAGCCAAGCTCCAAGAACCCAAGCCTCGAGGATTCCCCAGCCAAGTTCCAAGAACCCAAGCCGCGAGGATTCCCCAGCCAAGCTCCAAGAACCCAAGCCTCGAGGATCCCGCAGCCAAGTTCCAAGAACCCAAGCCTCGAGGATCCCACAGCCAAGCTCCAAGAACCCAAGCATCGAGGATCCCGCAGCCAAACTCCAAGAACACTAGCCTGAAGTCCCCAGCCTGCAGCCAAGCTCAAGACCCAAGAATCCAGCCTCAAGTCTCAAAAGCAAAGACCCCAGCCTGTCTCCAAGCTCAGGCCTCTAGACCCCAGCCACGTCCTGTCCTGAAGCCATGTCATGTCCTTGCCTGGTTCTGGGGTCCAAGCCCGAGGCAAGACCCAGGTTCTGGGTCCTTGTCCAGTCTCGGGCTCGGAGTCGAAGCCTTGTCTCCTAGTCCATGGTTTCTAGTCCTGGTCCTGCTTTCCTGAGCCCAAGTCTGCATTCTTGTCCCTGCTCCTGGTCTGAATCCTGTCACATCCCTACTCCAGTCAAGTCCTGTTCTTTGTACTTCAGTGTCTGTGTCTTGCATTTGGGTCCATTCCCAGCACCCCATTGTGACAAAAGTTGCATTTGCAGTATTGGAGTGGCTGTGACCAATAATTGTTGCTTTCAAGCCAAAACACTTCCTTTTTTAAAAGGGTTCTGACAGGTGACACTATCCTTCCCTTTCGCTTTCTAGGCTGAAACAACCTTTCTGGGAAGGTCCAGGGAAGGAGTCTGTGAGGAGCCCTTGCAAAGAAAGGAAACATCTTGTTTACAGTCATTGTGCCTTGTGTAGATATGTCTGCACATTCTGTAAGTGGAATCCATAGAGAACACATATAGCACACACCTCTTTAAATGGGCCTTTGTCATGTGTAATTTTTGTGAATAGTTGGGTTAGAATTATAGAACATCATTGTAGATATACTCTACAGCCATTGAAGATACATCTATAACTAATGGACTCTCTTTCAAGGAATCTACAACTCATGTTCTTAGCTTTATCCATCTGCTTATCTGCCTACCTATCAACCATCCAGCCATCCACACCCACCATCCAGGCCATGCTCTCTTCTTGCTGCTGCCAACGCATTGGAGGTACAGGAGCCTTGGGTCCCACTCCACCAGGTTCAGGAACAGTATTACCCTTCAACCGTCAGGGTTCTGAACCAGTGTGGACAACTTCACTCACCTAAACACTGAACTGATTCCACAATCTATGGACTCACTTTCCAGGACTCATGTTCCCCGTATTATTTATCTAGTTATTTATTTACATTGATTCTATTGCATTTATGCCCTACTGTGAATGCCTGCAGGAAAATGAATCTCATAGTAGTATAATGGTGACATACGTGCATGTACCTTGATAATAAATTTACTTTGAACTTTTGAACTTATATTGTTGTGTCTGTTGTTGCAAACTTTTCATGATATTATTAGGCAGGGCAAAAGCTATAAAGGTGAAAATTTCATTTCAGCAAGGGAAGGGTAAAGAGTGAGCTGATTGTGGTGTGGTGTTACAGTCGACAATGGGAATGGGAAAGCCACTCTGTGCCCCGATCTGGGGTGGGGGGCACCAGTCCAATAATGTGATAGCAAAGTTCTTTGGTGTGGAGAACCTTGAATACAATAATATTGTTACACACCCATCATGGAAGGCATACGGTGCATTGGCCTTCATCAATTGTGGGATTGGGTCTAGGAGCCGAGAGGTAATGTTGCAGCTATATAGGACCCTGGTCAGACCCCACTTGGAGTACTGTGCTCAGTTCTGGTCGCCTCACTACAGGAAGGATGTGGAAACCATAGAAAGGGTGCAGAGGAGATTTACAAGGATGTTGCCCGGATTGGGGAGCATGCCTTATGAGAATAGGTTGAATGAACTTGGCCTTCTTTCCTTGGAGCAACGTAGGATGAGAGGTGACCTGATAGAGGTGTATAAGATGATGAGAGGCATTGATCATGTGGATACACAGAGGCTTTTTCCAATGGCAGAAATGGCTAGCACAAGAGGGCACAGTTTTAAGGTGTTTGGAAGTAGGTACAGAGGAAATGTTGGGGTAAGTTTTTTATGCAGAGAGTGGTGAGCTTGGTGACAGTGGTGGAGGCGGATACGATAGGTCTTTTAAGAGACTCCTGAATAGGGACATGAAGCTTAGAAAAATAGAGGGCTACAGGTAACCCTAGGTAATTTCTAAGGCAAGGACTTTGTGGGCCGAAGGGCCTGTATTGTGCTGTAGGTTTTTTCTATGTTTTCTAAATCTGGAGTGACAATCATTTAGTTCTCTTAATTATTCATGGCATGTACTCATGAGAGTTTAGAAGAATGAAGGGGTTCTCGAATATTGAACGGACAGGATGTTTTCAATAGTGAGAGTGCCAAGGACAAGAACCTCAGTGCAAAAAGCCTGTTTGCATTTACCCTATTTAAACCCCATACAATTTTGAAAACCTCTATCAAATCTTCTACATTCCAAGAAATAAAGTACTAATATATTCAATCTTTTCTTGGAACTCAGATCTTCCAGATCCCACATCTGTGTAAATTTTATCTATATTCTTTCGTCCTTATTTACTATACCCCCAGAGTCTCCCGGGGAGTGGGGGGGGTGTAGGATGAGAGACTCAACAGGACGGTCATACCGGCAAAGGCCAGGACAGGAAACACGACTACGAGGCTGACCGGAGAGGAATTCGCAGTAAGGTGTCATTGCGGAAAAGTCTGCAAAAACATCCGAAGGCTCAAGGTACACCAAAACAGGTCTAGATGTGGATCAATGGTGACCCAAGTGCAGCGCATGGACTTAGTGTCCGGTGAGATGAAGTAGAATTCCAGCCAGGAAGCACCCCACAGAGCTGAAAATCTCTCTGCACTTGAGTCGCCTCAACACCAAACAACAGACCTAATGAGTTCCTCTTCAGCTATCCCAATCCATTCGTCAAGGAAAGACAGGACCAAATGGCCTAGATCATCAGACAACATTGCCTGGATGCAGTTCATTGATGATCTAGACGGCATCCCGGAAGTTGCCTTAGTAGGTCCAGTACACAGAAAGATCGACTCACTCACAGCCATAGCGTACAATCTAGCTAAGGAACGATTTGGCCCAATGGAGCGGAGAAGCCAGCCCGAGTTACCGCGGCAACCAAATAGGAGGGAAATGGAGATTCGTCGCTTGAGGGGTGAATTAAAGGTGCTCAACAAGAGTTTTAAAACCAGCTCACCGGCCGAAAAAGAAGGTATCAAGGACTTAACCAGTATGCTGTGGGAAAAGCTGTGCAAACTCCGGAGGGTGGAACATCTGCGACAACAAAGAAGAAAGAAAGAGAAAAGGCGAGCGAAGTTTGTGAGAGATCCATTCAGCTTCACCAGGACTTTTCTCGGCCAACAAAAATCTGGTATACTATCTGGCTCGAAGCCAGAGGTAGAGGAGTTCCTGTGGGACCCACGCAGGGCTCAGGGACTATGAACTGTGAGTAGACCGGAAAAACCATCAATTGGCATAATTTACATATTACTATTTAACTATTTATGGTTTTATTACTATTTAATTATTTATGGTGCAACTGTAACGAAAACCAATTTCCCCTGAGATCAATAAAGTATGACTATGACTACGACTATAATTGAGCTGAATATGAAGGAGCCTACATGGCAGGAAATCCAGGACATCATCCGGAAAGCTAAAGCATCAGCTGCCCGAGGCCCAAGCGGCATACCTTATAAGGTGTATAAGAAATGCCCAAAACTTCTTTGGAGGCTGTGGAAGGTCATGAGAGAGATCTGGGCCAAAGGTACTGTATTCCATCAAGTTGGAAGTTGGCAGAGGAATGTTTTATTCCAAAGGAAGAGGTTTCTTCCACAATTGCCCAGTTTAGGACAACTTCTCTCCTGGATGTGGAATGTAAGATTTTCTTTTCCGTACTCGCAAGAAGACTGACTTCTTACATGACGCAGAACTGCTATATCAGCACAGCCATCCAGAAAGGCGGTATTCCAGGCTTTTCAGGGCGTCGGAACACACCTCAATGATTAGCCATTTGATCCGTGAGGCCAAGCAGAAAAAAGGTGACCTAACAGTTGTCTGATAGACCTCATGAACGCCTACGGGTCTATTCCACATGACTTCATCCTAGAAGAACTTGACCACTACTACATCCCAGTGGCTATTCGAGACATGATCACCAGCTACCGAGGAGGATTCAGACTCAAATTTACATCAGCCCATTTCACAACTAGTTTGCACGACCTCCAGAAGGAGGTTCCAACAGGGTGCACCATCTCCCCCATCCTACTTATTATGGGAATGAACCTTCCATTATCTGCAGAAGATGTAACCTGCGGCCCGATGCTGGAGTCGAGCATTGTTCAGCCAGCTCTACGGTGGTTCATGGACGATATCACAAAAACAACTGTGTCACATGTCCAAGCAAGATGGCTATTGGAAACCCTGGGTGATGTAGCCACTTGGGCGAGGATGTCCTTCAAGGCCAAGAAGTCCAGGTGCATGGTAATCGGAAAGTTACTAGCAAGTTTAGCCTCCAAGTTCAGGGTAAGGTCATCCCTTCCATCGAAGATAACCCGATAAAATGCTTGGAGAAGTGGTTTAATATGTCACTGACAGATGGGGCCAATGTCACCATTGCTGTGAAGCAGATAGATGAATGGCTGAAGAAGATCGACAAATCCGGACTTCCCAGTAAATTCAAGACCTGGTTGTACCAATATGGCCTCCTGCCCTGGCTTCTCTGGCTCTTCACACTTTATGAGTTCCCCATGACTGCGGTAGAGAGCATCGAGAGGAAAACCAACAAGCACCTGTGGAGATGGTTGGGAGTTCCCACAAGCTTCTCTTCAGTGGGCCTTTACATTCGTTCTGGGCAACTGCAGCTTCCCCTGTCATCTGTTGTGGAGGAATTCAAGGTGGCAAAATGCAGAGCCTTGCTAAGCTTGAGAGATTCCAATGACGTCTTGGTAAAGCAAGCAGACGTTACAACCAGATCTGGGTGCAAGTGGGCAGCCAACACAGCTGTGGAGGAGACAGTGTGTTCTCTGAAGCTGCGAGATATCATCGGCAACCCCTGCATCAGGCGGCAAGGCCTCGGCTCAGTTCACTTCCAGCAGTGGGGAAACGCAAGCATAAGGAACACACGAGACATGGTACAGGCAGAAGTATGGATCCGTGAGGAAGAGAAGCAGATGTCAAAGGCAATGGAACAAGGGTCCCAGGGTGCCTGGACAAAATGGGATCTGCCTAAGCACAAGATCTCATGGGCAGAGTTATGGAGACTGGAGCCCTTCTGTATTTCCTTCCTCTTGCGATCTGTGTACGACACCCTTCCTTCACCATTACATCTGTACACATGGGGGATGAGAGAGGACCCAAACTGTAAGCCCTGTGGTCAAAAGGTGACACTGGCCCATATACTGTCTGGGTGTAAAACAGCTCTAACTCAAGGACGGTATAGGTGGCACCATGATAAGGTGCTTCTGGCTCTTGCTGACACACTAGAGCGGGAGAAATGCAAGAAAAGGACGGCTGGCACAGCATTGATGCATGTGGCATGGAACTGGTGCATATTGCTGTAGATTTCCTACATCTGCAATACCTCTTGTGTCTACTTTTTAATGGCACTGTGCCTACCTGGAAATCTCTGACCTTCAGAATTCGCTATTGGTGATGCAGTTATCAAATGCCAAATATGAGAAAATCTGCAAATGCTGGAAATCCAAAGCAACACAAACAAAATGCTGGAAGAACCCATCAGGCCAGGCAGCATCTATGAGTGAACTCGGCCTTTCTCCTCGGGTCAAAGGAGATTGAGAGGTGACCTGATAGAGGTGTACAAGATCATGAAAGGCATTGATCATGTGGATAGCCGGGCTGAATTGGCTGGGAAAGGGGTCATCGTTTTAAGGTGCTTGGAAGTAGGTACAAGGGGGATGTCAGAGGTAAATTTTTCACACAGAGAGTGTGGGTGTGTCAAATGCATTGCCAGCCACAGTGGTGGACACGGTTACAATAGGGTCTTTTAAGAAACTCTTTGATAGGTACATAGAGCTTAGAAAAATAGAGGGCGCTGCGGATGGGAAGTTCTAGGCAGTTTCTAGAGTAGGTTATATGGTTGTCACAACATTGTGGGCCGAAGGGCCTGTAATGTGCTGTAGATTTCTATGTTCTATGAAAAGAGTAAACAGATGAGGTTTCGGGCTGAGACCCATCATCAGGATGGGAATGGAAGAGAGGAGACATACTAAGAAGGGAGGAATGAACACAAGGTGGCAGGTGATAGGTGAAACTGGGAGAAGGGGATTGGTGAAAGAGATAAAAGGCTGGAAAAGGGGGAATCTGATGAGAGAGGACAGAAGACCATGGAAGAAAGGGAATGGGGAGGAGCACCATAGGGAGGTGATGAACAGGAAAGGAAATAAAGATGAGAGAAGGAAACGAGATCGGGGAATTGTGATGGAGAGGGAGGTATTTCCAGAAGTTTGAGAAAACCATGTTCATGTCATCAGGTTGGAGGCTACCCAGATGGAATACAAGGTATTGCTTCTCCAACCTGAGTGTGGTCTCATCACAGCAGTGGAGGAGTCCATGGATTGGCATGTCGGAGTAGGAGTGAGAAGTAGAATTAAAATATGTGGCCACAGGGAAGTCTCACTTTTTTGTGGCAGATAGAGTGAAGGTGCTCAATGAAGCAGCCTCCCAATCAACATGATATAAAAGAGGCCATACCAGGGGTAGAGTACATGGCCCCAACGGACTTGGTGAAGTGTCACCTCACCTGGAAGGACTGAGGCCCTGAATGGTGGTGATGGAGAAGGTGTAGGGGCAGGTGTGCCACTCTTTTCACTTACAAGGATAAGTGCCAGGAGGGAAATCAGTGGGGAGGGACGAGTGGTCAAGGAAGCAATCCCTGGAGAAAGAGGAAAGTTGGGGGGGGGAAGATGCGCTTGGTGGTGGTGGCATCCTGTTGGAATTGGCAAAAGCTACAGAGAATTATGTGCTGGACACAGAGGTAGGCAGGGTAACAGCCCCTCTGCGGAAACGGCTTAAATTTCTCTTTTTAAAGATCCTTTTTACCTTTTCAGCGTGGTTGGGGTTAGGGTCTGTATCGAGGCCTTGATCTGCAAGTGGCACTCAAACTGCGATGATTTTTTTTTACGGCAGATGAGTTCCCACTGAAGCTCGCTGGCCGACCACTCTCGCACATTCTCCAGGCGCAGCTTGGAAGATGGCACCACCAGCTGCAGCCCTGTGGATGACCAATTCCAGGCCGGTGTTGAGGGCACATCAGGATTTCGCTGTGGCAGATGTATAGCCGGTTGTCTCTGTAGCTGAGTGGTCACAATCTCTTTCTCTCAATGGTGGGAGAGTTGCTGCCATTCTCCAGCCGGAGAATCTTGGAATAAAAGTAACATGGCAGACTGTAATATTGTAAAAATGGCTGTCAGTCTCCCCTTTTGCTGTGACAATAGATGATATCTCTCTGCCCCTTGTTAGTGAGAGAGAGAGAGAGTCTGTGGCCTGTCAAACTGTCGGTAAACAATAGGTTTTGTTGACTGCAGATCATGGCTTCTCTTTGTGGTGCTTTGCTGTTGCTTGGTGGGCGCTGACCTATTTTTGCTGAAACGGACAGGGGAAGGTGCGAGGTCGATGCGTTGATGCTTGTACAGGGGAGGAGGGTCGGAACTTTGGGTTCTAACATTTTACTGTTGTTCATTGTTTTGGGGTCCTTCTGTTTTTCTGTGGATGTCTGCAAAGATAAGTATTTCTGGTTGTATATTGTGTACATTCTCTGATAACGGAACAATTTGGTAGGTGAGAATAAGAGGAACTCTGTCGCTGGTATGGTGGTGGGAGGATGGGGTGAAGGCAGGGTTGATGGTGGAAGAAGGGGAGCCCCTTTCTTTGAAGAAGGAGAACAGTTCAGTGGTTCTGGAATGAAAAGCCTTCATCCTGAGAGCAGATGGAGGAACTCAGAGAAGGAAATGGTATTTTTACAAGTGACAGGCTGGTAAGAGGTACAGTCTATATACCCGTGAATCAGTGGTTTTTAAAAGGTATCAGTAGATGAGATTGTCTCTAGTGAGGGAGACAAAGAGATCGATAAAAGGAAGAGGGGTGTCAGAAATAGAGCAGGTAAATTTGAGGACAGGGTGGAAGTTAGAGGCAAAGTTGATGAAATCCATGAAATGAGCATGGGAGGCACATCAAAGTTGCTGGTGAACGCAGCAGGCCAGGCAGCATTTCTAGGAAGAGGTACAGTCGAGGTTTCAGGCCGAGACTCTTCGTCAGGACTAACTGAAGGAAGAGTTAGTAAGAGATTTGAAAGTGGGAGGGGGAGGGGGAGATCCAAAATGATAGGAGAAGACAGGAGGGGGAGGGATGGAGCCAAGAGCTGGACAGGTGATTGGCAAAGGGGATATGAGAGGAACATGGGACAGGAGGCCCAGGGAGAAAGACATGCAGGGGGAAGCCCAGAGGATGGGCAAGGGGTATAGTCAGAGGGACAGAGGGAGAAAAAGGAGAGTGAGAGAAAGAATGTGTGTATAAAAATAAATAACGGAAGGGCTACGAGGGGGAGGTGAGGCATTAGCGGAAGTTAGAGAAGTCAATGTTCATGCCATCAGCTTGGAGGCTACCCAGACGGAATATAAGGTGTTGTTCCTCCAACCTGAGTGTGGCTTCATCTTTACAGTAGAGGAGGCTGTGGATAGACATGTCAGAATGGGAATGGGATGTGGTATTAAAATGTGTGGCCACTGGGAGATCCTGCTTTCTCTGGCAGACAGAGCGTAGGTGTTCAGCACAGCAGTCTCCCAGTCTGCGTCAGGTCTTGCCAATATATAGAAGGCCACATCACCCCAGGACACAGTATATCACCCCAGCCTACTCAAAGGTGAAGTGTCGCCTCACCTGGAAGGACTGTCTGGGGCCCTGAGTGGTGGTAAGGGAGGAAGTGTAAGGGCATGTGTAGCACTTGTTCCGCTTACAAGGATAAGTGCCAGGAGGGAGATCAGTGGGGAGGGATTGGGGGAACGAATGGACAAGGGAGTCGCGTAGGGAGCGATCCCTGCGGAAAGCAGAGAGAGGTGGGGAGGGAAAGATGTGCTTAGTGGTTGGATCCAGTTGGAAGTGACGGAAGTTACAGAGAATAATATGTTGGACCTGGAGGCTGGTGGAGTGGTAGGTGAGGACCAGGGGAATCTTATTCCTGGTGGGTTGGCGGGAGGATGGAGTGAGAGCAGATGTGCGTGAAATGGGGGAGATGCATTTGAGAGCAGAGTTGATGGTGGAGGAAGGGAAGCCCCTTTCTTTAAAAAAGGAGGACATCTCCTTTGCCACATGGGGAGCACCGGACGCAGACTTCTATATATTGGCGAGACTCGACTGGGAGACCGCTTTGCTGAACACCTACGCTCTGTCCGCCAGAGAAAGCAGGATCTCCCAGTGGCCACACATTTTAATTCCACATTCCATTCCCATTCTGACATGTCTATCCACGGCCTCCTCTACTGTAAAGATGAAGCCACACTCAGGTTGGAGGAACAACACCTTATATTCCGTCTGGGTAGCCTCCAACCTCGACTTCTCTAACTTCCAGTAATGCCCCACCTCCCCCTTGTACCCCATCCGTTATTTATTTTTATACACACATTCTTTCTCTCACTCTCCTTTTTCTCCCTCTGTCCCTCTGACTATACCCCTTGCCCATCCTCTGGGCTTCCCCCCCCCCTTGTCTTTCTCCCTGGGCCTCCTGTCCCATGACCCTCTCATATCCCCTTTGCCAATCACCTGTCCAGCTCTTGGCTCTATCCCTCCCCCTCCTGTCTTCTCCTATCATTTTGGATCTCCCCCTCCCCCTCCCACTTTCAAATCTCTTACTCACTCTTCCTGCAGTTAGCCCTGACGAAGGGTCTCGGCCTGAAATGTCGACTGTACCTCTTTCTAGAGATGCTGCCTGGCCTGCTGCGTTCACCAGCAACTTTGATGTGTGTTGCTTGAATTTCCAGCATCTGCAGAATTCCTGTTGTTTTTGTTAAATGAGCATGGGTGCAGGAAGTAGCACCGACGCAGTTACCGATGTAGTGTAGGAAATGTTGGAGAGCCATGCCGGTGCAGGCTTAGAATATGGATTGCTCATGCAGCTAACGAAAAGGCAGGCATAGCTGGCACCCATGTGAGTGTCCATGGTTACACCTTTGCTTTGAATGAAGTGGGAGGAGCCAAATGAGAAATTGATGACGGTGAGGACCAGCTTCCCAGACAGAGGAGAGTGTGGTGGAGGGGAACAGGTTGGGTCTGTTGTGCAGAAAGAGGTAGAGATCTTTAAGGCCCTCCTCATGGGCGATGGAAGTGTGCAGGGACTAGACATCATTCGTGAAAATGAGATGATGGGACCAGGGAACTTATAAAAATCAAGATCATGTGAAGTGTCATGGATGTAGATAGGGACTGAACGGGGGTGGGGTGGGGTAATAAAACAGAGTCAGGTATGCAGACTCACGTGCAGTTTCAGGCAGAAACAATGGGTCTACTTGGACTAGCAGATTTGTGGATCTTAGGTAGAAGGTAGAAACAAAAGGTGCAAGGTAAAGGAACTATGAGGTTGGCGGCAGTGGATGGAAGATCCCCAGAGTTGATAAGATCAGTGATGGTGAGGATGTCAATAGGCTTGTGCTCCTTAGTGGGGTTTTGTTCAACGGTTAAGTAAGAGGAGGTGTCTGAGAGTTGCCGCCTGGCCTTAGCAAGGTAGAGATCAGTCAGCTGGACGGCTACAGCAACTCCCCGCGCCCCCCCCCCCCCGGAGAGGGAAGCGACGGAAGAAGAACTCGGCCCCATGGCGGGCGTAGGGGAACAAAGGTGAGGTCCTTACTAAGGGCAGAAGATTCTGTCTCAGAGAAGTGAATTGTGAAGACCCAGCACCGATGAGGGCTGGTAGTGTCTGAGGAAAAAGGTAGGTTCTGCCGTTCAGGGTAGGAAGAAGACGATGCTACTGCGCATGCGTAAGATTCACAGACATCCTGGAAAGTGTGCGTGCGCTCAGTGGACACCAGGCTGAGGTGGATTGACTGCAGGTAGGAGCGGGGTTCCGACCGGGACATTCATCAGCATTGCCTCCACACCACGACTGAGGCGCAATTGTTCCGAGTTCCGGACACATCGTGGCCTTGCATCCCGGGACATTACCAGTCCTTTCTCCGTTTCTCAGCCCCAAGTACCCGGGCCCTGATGAGGGAAAGCGCATGATAGACGGGTCAAAGTTCAAAGTAAATTTTATGATCAAAGTACAAATATGTCACCACATACAACCCTGAGATTCATTTTCCTGAGGGCATACTCAGCAAATCTATTGAATAGTAACTACAACAGTATCAATGAAAGTTCAAAAAGTGTGTGGAAGACAACGAACTGCAAATGCAAACATAAATAAATGGCTGTAAATAACAAGAACATGAGTGCACATGCGCCGGTCATGCATGCAGCCTGTTAGATCTGTTCTGATCAGTATTCGTACTTTTTCTTCTTACTTCTTAACTTACGTTATGTTTTGTATTTTTTTTTGCACGGTAACATGTCGAAGCTGCACCCTCTCTAACATGCTAGTAGAGAGTTTTATTTGGATTTTTAGTGTTGGAAATAGTTACATTCCGACATGTCTCATTAGTGGAACAGAAGCATGGTAGCATTGTGTATTCCAGGGACCAGCTGATTGAGCTTATGCCGGCTGGTTTAGCAAGTAGAGTGGCGGACACCCCTGCTGAAATCTGGAGGAAAACACACAGAGGATGCAGAGGGGGATCACAAAGTCAGGAAAGAGGACCGTGTCGAGACAACAGAGACTTATGGAGAAGAGGAGTTCGGTGGGTAATAAAGTGGACGAGTTCACGGCACTAGCCAGGCGTCGGAGAACATTTCGGGAGTGCAGTGTTATGTGTTTCACTGGAACAGGGCTGCAGACCATTCGGGTTGACCAGAAGTGCACTGAGAATGGTAAGCATAAAGGAGTTGGGTGCTTACTGTTCTGGTTAACAACAAATGGTGCAATCCGGGTCATATTACGATCGAGGAACGTGTTTGTAGAAAGGATATTGAACTTTTTGCTGTTGGACTTCAGCCATATTCCACCGAGATACAAAACTGGGCTGACTTGCAGCTCCTGCCGTGGAGGGTCAGACACCCTGAGCCAATAGACAATAGACAATTTCATTCATGTAGAATTAGATAGCATGCCTGCAGAGTTAGTGCTTTGTTCAGGGTGTCAGATGTGGGAGTCCTGGGAGACTTCCAGCCTCCCTGATGGCCACATCTACGCCAGGTGCACCGAGTTGCAGCTCCTCAGAGACCGTGTTAGGGATCTGCAGTTGCAGCTTGATGACCTAGTGCTTATCAGGGAAAGTGAAGAGGTGATAGACAGGAGCTACAGGGAGGTAGTCATCCCTAGGCGACAGGAGTCAGTAGTCATCCCTAGGCTACAGGAGTCAGAACACTGGGTCACTGTCAAGAGAGGGAAGGGAAATGCCCGGATAGTGGAGAGCACCCCTGTGGCTGTCCCCCTCAGCAACAAATATCTTGTTCTGGATGCTGTTGAGGGGGATGACCTGACGGGGGACGCCCACAGTGACTGGGTCTCTGGCACTGAGCCTGGCGCTGTTGTGCAGGAGAGAAGGAGGGTGAAGAGAAATGCAGTAGTCGTGGGGGATTCCATAGTCAGGGGAACAGACAGGAGATTCTGTGAGCCTGACAGGGATACCCGCATGGTGTGTTGCCTCCCAGGTGCCAGGGTACGGGATGTCTCGGATCGGGTCCTGAATATTCTAAAGGGGGAGGGTGAGCAGCCAGTTGTCTTGGTACATGTTGGTACCAATGGCATAGATAGGACAAAGGAGGAGGTCCTGAAGAGAGATTTCCAGGAGTTAGGAAGGAAGCTGAGAAGCAGGACCTCCAGGGTAGTAATCTCGGGATTGCTACCTGTGCCACATGTTAGCGAGGGCAAGAGTAGTCGGATCAGGCAGATGAATGCCTGGCTGAGAGACTGGTGTAGGGGGCAGGGCTTCAGATTCTTGGATAATTGGGATCTCTTCTGGGGGAAGTATGACCTGTTCAAAAAGGGGACCAATATCCTGGCGGGAAAGTTTAATAGAGCTGTTAGGGAGGGTTTAAACTAATTTGGCAGGGGGATGGGAACCGGAATGATAGCGCAGAGGAAGGGGAAAACAGAAATAAATCTAAGATAGTGAGCAGTAAAGATGTCAGGAAAGACAGGCAGGTGATGGGGCAAATGTGTAGCCATTGGGATGAGTTGCAGTGCAATAAAGTTGCAGTAAAATCAAAGCAAAAAGTATCAAATACTGGTCTTAAGGTGTTGTACTTAAATGCACGCAGCATAAGAAATAAGGTGGATGATTTTGTTGTACAGCTACAGATTGGCAGGTATGATATTGTGGCCATCACTGAGACCTGGCTAAAGGATGCATGTCTCTGGGAGCTGAACGTCCAAGGATACACGGTGTATCAGAAGGATAGGAAGGCAGGCAGAGGGGGAGGCGTGGCTTTATTGGTAAGAAATGATATTAAATCATTAGAAAGAGGTAATATAGGATCGGAAGGTGCAGAATCTTTATGGGTTGAGCTAAGGAATAGCAGGGATAAAAGGACCCTGATGGCAGTTATTTATAGGCCTCCAAACAGCTGCAGGGATGTGAACTACAAATTACAACTGGAAATAGAAAAGGCTTGTCAGAAGGGCAGTGTTATGATAATTGTGGGGGATTTTAACATGCGAGTAGATTGGAAAAATCAGGTCGGCACTGGATCTCAAGAGAGAGAATTTGTAGAATGTCTGCGAGATGGCTTTTTAGAACAGCTTGTTGTTGAGCCCACTAGGGGATCGGCTGACCTGGATTGGGCATTGTGTAATGAACCGGAGGTGATTGGAGAGATTGAGGTGAAGGAACCCTTAGGAGGCAGTGATCATAACATGATTCAGTTCACTGTGAAATTAGAAAAAGAGAAGCCGAAATCTGATGTGTCAGTGTTTCAGTGGAGTAAAGGAAACTACAGTGGCATGAGAGAGGAACTGGCCAAGGTTGGCTGGAAAGAGACACTGGCGGGAAAGACGGCAGAGCAGCAGTGGCTGGAGTTTATGTGAGAAATGAGGAATGTGCAAGACAGGTATATTCCAAAAAAGAAGAAAATTTTCGAGTGGAAAAAGGATGCAACCGTGGTTGACAAGAGAAGTCAAAGCCAAAGTTAAAGCTAAGGAGAGGGCATACAAGGAAGCAAAAATTAGTGGGAAGACAGAGGATTGGGAAGTCTTTAAAACCTTACAAAAGGAAACCAAGAAGGTCATTAAGAGAGAAAAGATTAACTATGAAAGGAAACTAGCAAATAATATCGAAGAGGATACTAAAAGCTTTTTCAAGTATATAAAGAGTAAAAGACAGGTGAGAGTAGATATAGGACCAATAGAAAATGATGCTGGAGAAATTGTAATGGGAGATGAGGAGATGGCAGAGGAATTGAACAAGTATCTTGCATCAGTCTTCACTGAGGAAGACAGCAGGATACCGGACACTCAAGGGTGGCAGGGAAGAGAAGTGTGCGCAGTCACAATTACGACAGAGAAAGTACTCAGGAAGCTGAATAGGCTAAAGGTCGATAAATCTCCTGGACCAGATGGAATGCACCCTCGTGTTCTGAAGGAAGTAGCTGTGGAGATTGCGGAGGCATTAGCGATGATCTTTCAAAAGTCGATAGGTTCTGGCATGGTTCCGGAGGACTGGAAGATTGCAAATGTCACTCCGCTATTTAAGAAGAGGGCAAGGAAGCAAAAAGGAAATTATAGACCTGTTAGCTTGACGTCGGTGGTTGGGCAGTTGTTGGAGTCGATTGTCAAGGATGAGGTTACAGAGTACCTGGAGGCATATGACAAGATAGGCAGAACTCAGCATGGATTCCTTAAAGGAAAATCCTGCCTGACAAACCTATTACAATTTTTTGAGGAAATTACCAGTAGGCTAGACAAGGGAGATGCAGTGGATGTTGTATATTTGGATTTTCAGAAGGCCTTTGACAAGGTGCCACACATGAGGCTGCTTAACAAGATAAGAGCCCATGGAATTACGGGAAAGTTACATACGTGGATAGAGCTTTGGCTGATTGGCAGGAAACAGAGAGTGGGAATAAAGGGATCCTATTTTGGTTGGCTGCCGGTTACCAGTGGTGTTCCACAGGGATCAGTGTTGGGGCCGCTTCTTTTTACATTGTACATCAACGATTTGGATTATGGAATAGATGGCTTTGTGGCTAAGTTTACTGATGATACAAAGATAGGTGGAGGAGCCGGTAGTGCTGAGGAAACGGAGAGTCTGCAGAGAGACTTGGAGAGATTGGAAGAATGGGCAGAGAAATGGTAAATGAAGTACAATGTTGGAAAGTGTATGGTTATGCACTTTGGCAGAAAAAATAAACGGCTAGACTATTATTTAAATGGGGAAAGAATTCAAAGTTCTAAGATGCAACGGGACTTGGGAGACCTCGTACAGGATTCCCTTAAAGTTAACCTCCAGGTTGAGTCGGTAGTGAAGAAGGCGAATGCAATGTTGGCATTTATTTCTAGAGGAATAGAGTATAGGAGCAGGAATGTGATGTTGAGACTCTATAAGGCGCTGGTGAGACCTCACTTGGAGTACTGTGGGCAGTTTTGGTCTCCTTATTTAAGAAAGGATGTGCTGACGTTGGAGAGGGTACAGAGAAGATTCACTAGAATGATTCCAGGAATGAGAGGGTTAACATATGAGGAACGTTTGTTCGTTTTTGGACTGTATTCCTTGGAGTTTAGAAGAATGAGGGGAGACCTCATAGAAACATTTTGAATGTTAAAAGGCATGGACAGAGTGGATGTGGCAAAGTTGTTTCCCATGATGGGGGAGTCTAGTACGAGAGGGCATGACTTCAGAATTGAAGGGCGCCCTTTCAGAACAGAAATGTGAAAAATTTTTTTTAGTCAGAGGGTGGTGAATCTATGGAATTTGTTGCCACGGGCAGCAGTGGAGGCCAAGTCATTGGGTGTCTTTAAGGCAGAGATTGATAGGTATCTGAGTAGCCAGGGCATCAAAGATTATGGTGAGAAGGCGGGGCAGTGGGACTAAATAGGATGAAATGGATCAGCTCATGATAAAATGGCGGAGCAGACTCGATGGGCCGAATGGCCTACTTCTGCTCCTTTGTCTTATGGTCTTATGGACAATAGAAAATAGGTGCAGAAGTAGACCTTTCGGCCCTTCAAGCCTGCACCGCCATTCTGAGATCATGGCTGATCATCTACTATCAATACCTGGTTCCTGCCTTGTCCCCATAACCCTTGAATTCCCTATCCATAAGATACTATCTAGCTCCTTCTTGAAAACATCCAGAGAATTGGCCTCTACTGCCTTCTGAGGCAACGCGTTCCACACCTCCACAACTCTCTGGGAGAAGAAGTTCCTCTTCAACTCTGTCCTAAATGACCTACCCCTTATTCTTAAACCATGCCCTCTGGTACTGGACTCTCCCGGCATCTGGAACATATTTCCTGCCTCTATCTTGTCCAATCCCTTAATAATCTTGTATGTCTCAATCAGATCCCCCCTCAATCTCCTTAATTCCAGCATGTACAAGCCCAGTCTCTCTAACCTCTCTGCGTAAGACAGTCCAGACATCCCAGGAATTAACCTAGTGAACCTATGCTGCACCTCCTCCACAGCCAGGATGTCCTTCCTTAACCCTGGAGACCAAAACTGCACACAATACTCCAGGTGTGGTCTCACCAGGGCCCTGTACAAATGCAAAAACATTTCCTTGCTCTTGTACTCAATTCCCTTTGTAATTAAGACCAACATTCCAGGACCTGGCCCTGGACTTATTTTCCATCTGGCATAGTTTGTATTTTGTTGTTTGATTGTTTGTGGTTTTTGTATTGCTATATTTATGCTCTATTCTTGGTTGGTGCGGCTGTATCGAAACTCAATCTCCCTCGGGATCAATAAAGTATATCTATCTATCTAACTATCTATCTATAACAAGAGTCTTTTAAGTGAGATAATTGGTTGTGGGATCGTCTAAGTAGATGAGTGTAGTTATCCCACATTCTCTGGCTAAAGAAATTCCTCCTCATCTCCATTCTAAAAGGACTCCTCTATTGTGAGGCTGTGTCCTCTGGCCTTAGACTCTCCCACCATCCTTTCCACATCCACTCTATCAAGGCTTTTTGCCATTTGATAGGTTTCAATTAGGTCACCATTCATTCTTCTGAATTCCAGAGAATACCGGCCCAGAGCAATCAAACACACATCATATGACAAGCCTTTTAATCCTGGAATCATTTTCATGAACCTCCTTTGAACAACCTCCAGTTTCAGCACATAGGGACCCAAAACTGCATACAGTACTTCAAGTAAGGCTTTACCAGTACTTTATAAAGTCTCAACATTATATCCTTTCTTTTATATTCTAGGAGACGTAACGTAAAGATTTTTAGTCTTCATGGATGTGAAGGATGTAAGAAATAAAGTAAATTCAATTAAATTACTCCTCTTGAAATGAACACTAACATTGCATTTAGTGCTTTCCTCACTACAGACTCAACCTGTAAGTTAACCTTTAGGGAATCCTACAAAAAGACTCCCAAATTCCTTTGAGCCTCAGAATTTTGTATTTTTTCTCCATTTAAAAAAATAGTCAACCTTTTCATTTCTTCCTCCAAAGTACATGACCATGCATTTCCCAACACTATATTCCAGCTACCACTTCTTTGCCCATTCTCCTAATCTGACCGTCTTTCAGGAGCCTCCCTCCTCCGCTCCTCCTATCTTCTTATCTGTTTGCAGCAAAACCATTAAATCCATTATCCAAATCATTGACATATAACGTAAAAAGAATTGGTCCCAACACAGACATCTGTAGAATACCTCTAGTCACCAGCAGCCAACCAGAAAACGCCCCCTTTATTCCCACTCTTTGCCTCCTGCCAATCAGCCACTGCTTTACCTATGCTGGAATCTTTCCTGTATTACCTTGGACTCATGCAGCCTCATCTATGGCACCATGTCAAAGGCCTTCTGAAAATCTAAGTACACAACAGCAATCAATTCTCCTTTGTTTACCCTGCTTGCTATTTCTTCAAATAATTCTAACAGGGTTGTCAAGCAAGATTTTCCCTTGAGGAAACCTTGCTGACTCTGGCCTGTTTTATCACTTGTCTCCAAGTACTCTGAAACTACATCCTGAACAATTAACTCCAACATCTTCCCAACCACTGAGGTCAGACTAACTGGCCTACAATTTCCTTTCTTCTGCCTCCCTCCCTTCTTGAAGAATGGAGTGTTATTTGCAATTTTCCAGTCTTCCAGTCTAGTGTAAAATACTTAATCAGTTCATCTGCTATTTCCTTTTCCCCCATTACTACTCTCCAGCATCATTTTCCAGTGGTCTGATATCTACTCTTGCCTCCCTTTTACAGTTTATATATCCGATGAAAATTTTGGTATCCTGTCTAATATTATTGGCTGGCTTATTTCCTCTTCCATCTTTACCTTCTCAATGATGTTTTAGTTGTCTTATGTTGGAATGTAAAAGCTTGCCAATCCACTAACTTCTCACCAATTTTTCTACAAGTGCCTCCCCTTAGAATCCTGCAACAGCCTGATTTTCCAATCTACCTGCATATTGAAATCCCCCATGATGATTGTAACATTGCCCTTTTGGCATCCATTTTGTATCTCCCATTGTACCTTGGAGATCACATCCTTACTACTGTTTGAGGGTCTGTATACTGCTCGCATCATGGCCTTTTTACCCTTGCAGATCTTTAGCTCTATCCACAATGATTCAACCCTTACTGACCCTATGTCACCTCCTTCTAATGATTTAATTTCATTTTTTACCAACAGAGCCACGCCACCCCCTCTGCCTTCCTGCTTGTCCTTTTGATACAATGAGTATCCTGGGACATTAAGCTCCCAACTATAATCTTCTTTCAGCCATGATTCAGTAATGCCTACGAGATCATACGTGCTAATCTGTAACTGCGCTACAAGTTTATCGGCCTTATTCTGTATACCCACACACATTCAAATATAACACCTTCAGTCCTCTTTTACCTTTTTGGATTTTGTCAGCCTTTGATGGTGCAACTCATCCTGTTGACTGCAGTTTTGCCCCATCATCAGCCTCTCCTTGCTAGGAGTCTCACTACACATTGCCTCTGTTTGCAACCCAACTACCTCATCTTCAGCACTATCATTCCGGTTCCCATTCCCCCACCAAATTAGTTTAAATCCCCCCAAACAATTCCAGCACACTTTCTCACAAGGATATTGATGTCTTTAGCAGCCATCGATCCCAGGGGATCATGGGTTTGCACCTATGGCGGACTGTGTCCTCTCTAGGGTACAAACCTGGGTGGGAAGATTTGAAGAACTGGCTATTGCCCATGCAATGGGTTCCCCCTCTCCATGTCACTGATGTAGTCCAAGGGAAGGGCAAGCGCCGATACAGCTTGGTACCAGTGTTGTCGCAGAGGTTGCCAGAGTGAAATTGTAAACAACATCAAACTGCCTCAGGGAGCCCGGATCCAAATTTCTTCCTCGGGGTTTACTCATGAAGCCTTTCCCATGGGTGGGTATGGCCACAAGGCACCTGAGGTTGAAAATCGGAGTTTTCCTTCTAGGTGGGCTGCCATCCAAGGCTGACAAGCCCCACCTGCCCGAAGCAACTGGGTTTGAGGCACCAGTGATCTGCCCTGCCTTCTCTTGTCAGTAGAAACAGTTCCGCCGGGCCCAGTAGCTAAGCCACACGTGAAGGCCAAAAGTTGGACTTGGTTGTCAGGGGCTGTTAGAGTCACACGCCATTTGGAGCATTTTATAGGTAGTGGAAGCTTATCCCCACTACCACCCCTGGTTATGACAACCTTAGGAACTGGTTCAGATGTAACCTAACCCTTTTGTACAGGTCATACATTCCCCAGAAGAGATCTCAATGATCCATAAATCTGAACCCCTGCCCCCGCACCAGTTCCTTAGCCACACATTCACCTGCCAAATCATCCTTTTCTTACCCTCACTGACACGTGGCACAGACAGCAATCTGGAGAATTCGGCTTTATTGTCAAATGCACTTCAGGAAAAACTTGTCCACCTGCTAAGTCATTCACTAACAAAAGAGAAACATCATTCATGGGTAAACTGGGTTGTAGTCCTGCTTTAACAAGCCCTGTAACTAACCCTGACCTTAAATTTACTCTATGTAAATGTACTAGCATAAGGGCACTCCCAACTCCTCTTATATAATTTACCTCACTAATGTCAGATTCATCACTAAACTTTAGAACACTATCTAACATTAGTGATTGAGAAGCTCCAGTATCTCTTAGTATTCTTATTTGTACAGGATTGGATCCCTCTTTCAAGGATACAAATTCTTCGGTTATAAAATGTTCATATCCACTCCTAACTTGGTCAGACTTTGACAAAACTTCATTGGTATTTATCAAACTCTGTGGATTTACAGGTGTTTCAATATGCTGCACACAAGCATCTGGGAATGCTTCCTTCTTTCTTTTTCAATCCAAAACAGTTAGCTATTACATGTCCAGGTTTCTTACAATAATTACAAATAAGACCAAAATGTCTTTCCTTCACATGTCTCCCTTCATCCTTACCTTTCCCACTAACTTCAGATTTAATTTCTGGTTTACCTTGACTCTCCATGCTATTTTTCCTTTTAATAGTCCTACCTGGAGAAAACTTATTCTTATTAATTAAAGCACACTCATCAGCTAACTTAGCATACTCCTGCAATGTAGCAGTATCCCTTTCATTTAAGTATGTCCTCACTTTAACAGGAATGCTCCTTTTAAATTCCTCCAGTAAAATCAACTTTTTTAGTTTATTATACTCCCGATTCACATTTTTTGAGGAAACCCATCTCTCAAAACACACAGATTTCTTGTAGGCAAATTCCACCTAAGTTTTTTCCATAGATTTCTTCAAATTTCTGAATCTTTCTCTATAAGCTTCCGGAACCAATTCGTATGCTTTCAATATATGCTGTTTCACAATATCATAATCCAGTGCTTGCTCAGCATTTAAAGCTGTATAAACTTGTTGTGCCTTGCCTTTAACTGCACTTTGCAACACCACTGGCCATTGCTCTTTCGGCCACTCTAAACTCAGAGCAACAGTTTCGAAATGCTGGAAATGTTTGTCCACTTCTGCTTCATTAAATGGAGGAGCCAAAATAAACTCTCAACTAGCAACAACCTATTTCCTAGAACCAGAGGACTGATTTCTCCATCTCCAGCTCAAATTCCCTCTTTTTATCTGCTTCTCTTTGGGCCATTTCCGCTTTGGGAGGGGGAACATTGACTCAGACCATGAGAGGCCTGCGCCGGGCATTTTTCTGCCTTACAAGGCGCAGATTGGAAGTCTGTGTGGGGCGTCACTCCTCGCACAGACTAGAGCAATGTGTGATTAAGTGCCTTGCTCAAAGGCACAAACACGCTGCCATAGCTGAGGCTCGAACTAGCGGCCTTGAGGTAACTAGACAAACGCCTTAACCACTTGGCCACTTGCCCAATGTTTCCACTTTAAATCGTTCAAACTTTATCTGTTCAAGATGTAACTGCATTCCAGTGTACTCATTGGAAACCTCCATAACCCCTCATCATCAAATTTCCCAAACTTATATAATACTCCGCGATTTTTCTCTGAAACCATAGAAACCATAGAAACTACAGCACAGAAACAGGCCTTTTGGCCCTTCTTGGCGTGCCGAACCGTTTTCTGCCTGGTCCCACTGACCTGCACACGGACCATATCCCTCCATACACCTCCCATCCATGTATCTGTCCAATTTATTCTTAAATGTTAAAAAACAACCCACATTTACCACCTTATCTGGCAGCTCATTCCATACTCCCACCACTCTCTGTGTGAAGAAGCCCCCGCTAATGTTCCCTTTAAACATTTCCCCCCTCACCCTTAACCCATGTCCTCTGGTTTTTTTCTCCCCTTGCCTCAGTGGAAAAAGCCTGCTTGCATTCACTCTATCTATACCCATCATAATTTTATATACCTCTATCAAATCTCCCCTCATTCTTCTACGCTCCAGGGAATAAAGTCCTAACCTATTCAACCTTCCTCTGTAACTGAGTTTCTCAAGTCCTGGCAACATCCTTGTAAACTTTCTCTGCACTCTTTCAACCTTATTTATATCCTTCCTGTAATTTGGTGACCAAAACTGAACACAATACTCCAGATTCGGCCTCACCAATGCCTTATACAACCTCATCATAACATTCCAGCTCTTATACTCAATACTTTGATTAATAAAGGCCAATGTACCAAAAGCTCTCTTTACGACCCTATCTACTTGTGATGCCACTTTTAAGGAATTTTGTATCTGTATTCCCAGATCCCTCTGGTCTACTGCACTCCTCAGTGCCTTACCATTAACCCTATATGTTCTACCTTGGTTTGTCCTTCCAACATGCAATACCTCACACTTCTCTGTATTAAACTCCATCTGCCATTTTTCAGCCCATTTTTCCAGCTGGTCCAAGTCCCTCTGCAGGCTCTGAAAACCTTCCTCACTGTCTACTACACCTCCAATCTTTGTGTCATCAGCAAATTTGCTGATCCAATTTACCACATTATCATCCAGATCACTGATATACATGACAAATAACAATGGACCCAGCACTGATCCCTGTGGCACACCACTAGTCACAGGCCTCCACTCAGAGAAGCAATTCTCTACCACCACTCTTTGGCTTCTTCCATTGAGCCAATGTCTAATCCAATTTACCACCTGTCCGTGTATAGCTAACGACTGAATTTTCCAAACTAACCTCCCATGCGGGACCTTGTCAAAGGCCTTACTGAAATCCATGTAGGCAATATCCACTGCCTTCCCTTCATCCACTTTCCTGGTAACCTCCTCGAAAAACTCCAGTAGATTGGTCAAACATGAACTACCACGCACAAAGCCATGTTGACTCTCCCTAATAAGTCCCTGTCTATCCAAATGCTTGCAGATTCTGTCTCTTAGTACACCCTCCAATAACTTACCTACTACTGACGTTAAACTCACCGGCCTATAATTTCCCGGATTACTTTTTGATCCTTTTTTAAACAACGGAACAACATGAGCCACTCTCCAATCCTCCGGCACCTCACCCATAGACAGCGACATTTTAAATATTTCTGCCAGGGCCCCCGCAATTTCAACACTAGTCTCCTTCAAGGTCCGAGGGAACACTCTGTCAGGTCCCGGGGATTTATCCACTTTAATTTTCCTCAAGACAGCAAGCACCTCCTCCTTTTCAATCCGTACAGTTTCCATGATCTCACTACTTGATTTCCTCAATTTCATAGACTTCATGCCAGTTTCCTTAGTAAATACAGACGCAAAAAATCTATTTAAGATCTCCCCCATTTCCTTTGGTTCCGCACATAGCCGACCACTCTGATCTTCAGGAGGACCAATTTTATCCCTTACAATCCTTTTGCTCTTAATGTGCCTGTAAAAGCTCTTTGGATTATCCTTCACTTTGACTGCCAAGGCAACCTCATGTCTTCTTTTAGCCCTCCTGATTACTTTCTTAAGTATTTTCTTGCACTTCTTATACTCCTCAAGCACCTGATTTACTCCCTGTTTCCTATACATTTCATACGACTCCCTCTTCTTTATCAGAGTTGCAATATCCCTTGAGAACCAAGGTTCCTTATTCCTATTCAATTTGCCTTTAATCCTGACAGGAACATACAAACTCTGCACTCTCAAAATTTCCCCTTTGAAGGCTTCCCACCTACCAATCACATCTTTGCCAGAGTACAACCTGTCCCAATCCATGCTTTTTAGATCCTTTCTCATTTCTTCAAATTTGGCCGCCTTCCAGTTGAGAACCTCAACCCTAGGACCAGATCTATCCTTGTCCATGATCAAATTGAAACTAATGGTGTTATGATCACTGGATCCAAAGTGCTCCTCTACACAGACTTCCGTCACTTGTCCTAACTCGTTTCTTAACAGGAGATCCAATATTGCATCCCTTCTAGTTGGTCCCTCTATATATTGATTTAGAAAACTTTCCTGAACACATTTTACAAACTCTAAACCATCTAGACCCCTAACAGTATGAGAGTCCTAATCAATGTATGGAAAATTAAAATCCCCTACCACCACAACTTTGTTTCCTGCAGTTGTCTGCTACCTCTCTGCAGATTTGCTCTTCCAAGTCTCGTTGACTATTGGGTGGTCTGTAATACAATCCCACTAATGTGGCCATACCTTTCCTGTTTCTCAGCTCCACCCATAAGGACTCAGTAGACAAGCCCTCTAATCTGTCCTGCCTGAGCACTGCTGTAATATTTTCCCTAACAAGCAATGCTACTCCCCCACCTTTCATTCCTCTACCTCGATCACATCTGAAACATTGGAACCCTGGAATATTAAGCTGCCAGTCCTGCCCCTCCTGTAGCCAAGTTTCACTAATTGCTATAACGTCATAATTCCACGTGTCAATCCACGCCCTCAACTCATCTGCCTTCCCCGCAATACTCCTAGCATTGAAATATATACACCTCAGAAGAATTTTACCACCACTCACAACCTTTCTATCAGCAGATTTGCTTGAACTTTTAACATCATTTATTTTCACCCCAGCCACACTGTCAGCTCTGGCACTCTGGTTCCCATCCCCCTGCAAATCTAGTTTAAAGCCTCCCCAATAGCATTAACAAACCTCCCTGAAAGGATATTGCTGGTGAACGCAGTAAGCCAGGCAGCATCTCTAGGAAGAGGCGCAGTCGACGTTTCAGGCCGAGACCCTTCGTTAGGACTAACTGAAGGAAGAGTGAGTAAGGGATTTGAAAGTTGGAGGGGAGGGGGAGATCCAAAATGATAGGAGAAGACAGGAGGGGGAGGGATGGAGCCAAGAGCTGGACAGGTGATAGGCAAAAGGGATACGAGAGGATCATGGGACAGGAGGTCCGGGAACAAAGACAGGGGGGGTGGAACCAGAGGATGGGCAAGGGGTATATTCAGAGGGACAGAGGGAGAAAAAGGAGAGTGAGAGAAAGAATGTGTGTATAAAAATAAGTAACAGATGGGGTACGAGGGGGAGGTGGGGCATTACTGGAAGTTAGAGAAGTCAATGTTCATGCCATCAGGTTGGAGGCTACCCAGACGGAATATAAGGTGTTGTTCCTCCAATCTGAGTGTGGCTCCCACTTCAGAATGTCATGCAAGCGATCAGAGACATCCTTGACCCTGGCACCCGGGAGGCAACAAACCATCCTGGATACTCTGTCACGACCACAGAACCTCCTATCTGCACCTCTAACTATCGAATCCCCTATCACTACCGCTCTCCTCTTTTTCCACCCTCCCTTCTGCACTGCAGAGCCAGACCCAGTGCCAGAGATCAGGCTACTGCAGCTTGTCCCAGGTAAGACATCCCCCCCCAACAGTATCCAATGCGAATTACGGGCTTCACCCATTGCCTTTTGTAAATCTTTATACAGATGAGAAACAGCAAAGAATTTGTGTACAGGGATCTGAAACACAACAACACATCAGTTATAATGTCTCTGTCTATATATTTAAGGAGTGACCTGTTATTTCCTTTGTAACACCGATATTTATGTTGTTGATCCTAGGAGTTGAAGATGTATCTCAGTGAAATCCAACATTTGTTGATCTATTCTGTCTGGGGGAAGCGATTCATTCTGTCATCCAAGTTGATGATACGACAGAAATTTCACAGCAGTGAGAGGCCATTCACTTGCTCTGTCTGTTGAAAGGGATTCACTCACTCATCCAATCCGCAGAGAAACCAGTGAGTTGTTCAATTGTTCCATGTGTGGGAAGAAATTCACTCAGTAATCTGATCTGCTGACACGAGCGAGCTCTCTGAACCATGTCTACGCCCACCTGGACAAGCCAGCTATCACTGTGAGGGTCATGTTTTTTGACTTCTCCAGTGCGTTCAACACCATCCGCCCTGCTCTGCAGGGGGAGAAGCTGACAGCAATGCAGGTGGATTCTTTCCTGGTGTCATGGATTCTTGATTACCTGACTGGAAGTAGGTGTGCTTGCAACACTGTGTGCCGACAGAGTGATCAGCAGCACTGGGGCTCCACAGGAGACTGTCTTGTCTCCCTTTCTCTTCACCATTTACACCTCGGACTTCAACTACTGCGCAGAGTCTTGTCATCTTCAGAAGTTTTCTGATGACTCTGCCATAGTTGGATGCATCAGCAAGGGAGATGAGGCTGAGTACAGGGCTACGGTAGGAAACTTTGTCACATGGTGTGAGCAGAATTATCTGCAGCTTAATGTGAAAAAGACTAAGGAGCTGGTGGTAGACCTGAGGAGAGCTAAGGTACCGGTGACCCCTGTTTCCATCCAGGGGGTCAATGTGGACATGGTGGTGGATTACAAATACCTGCGGATACGAATTGACAATAAACTGGACTGGTCAAAGAACACTGAGGCTGTCTACAAGAAGGGTCAGAGCCACCTCTATTTCCTGAGGAGACTGAGGTCCTTTAACATCTGTCGGACGATGCTGAGGATGTTCTACGAGTCTGTGGTGGCCAGTGAGATCATGTTTGCTTTTGTGTGTTGGGCCAGCAGGCTGAGGGTAGCAGACACCAAAAGAATCACCAAACTTATTTGTAAGGCCAGTGATGTTGTGGGGATGGAACTGGACTCTGATGGTGGTGTCTGAAAAGAGGATGCTGTCCAAGTTGCATGCCATCTTGGACATTGTCTCCCATTCACTACATAATGTACTGGTTGGGCACAGGAGTACATTCAGCCAGAGACTCATTCCACCGAGATGCAACACTGAGCGTCATAGGAAGTCATTCCTGCCTGTGGCCATCAAACTTTACAACTCCTCCCTTGGAGGGTCAGACACTCTGAGCCAATAGGCTGGTCCTGGACTTATTTCCTGGCATAATTTACATATTACTATTTAATTATTTATGGTTTTATTACTATTTAATTATTTGTGGTGAAACTGTAACGAAAACCAATTTCCCCGGGATCAATAAAGTATGACTATGACTATGACTACGAGAGGTTGTTCATCTGTTCAGACGGCGGGAAGTGATTCACTCAGTCATCCCATCCACAGACACAGCAGTGAGTACACAGAAGAGAGAGGCCATTCACCAGCTCAGTCTGTGGGATTCAATCAATTATCCCACCAACAGATATACCAGTTATTTCACACTGCAGAGATGCTGTTTACCTGCTTAGACTGTGGGAAGGGATTCTATCGATCATCTCAATTGAAGGTACATCAGCGAGTTCATACTGGGGAGAAACCATTCACATGTTCACATTGTGGAAAGGGATTCAGTTGATCATCTGACCTAAAGGAACATCTGCGTATTTACACTGGGGAGAGGCCGTTCACCTGCTCTGAATGTGGGAAGGGATTCACTCAGTCATCGCAATTGAAGGTACATCAGCGAGTTCACACTGAGGAGAGGCTGTTCATCTGCTCGGATTGCAGGAAGGGATTCACACAGTTATCTAACCTACTGAGACACCAGTGTGTTCACACTGGGGAGAAACCTTTCACGTGTTTAGATCGTGGCAAGGTACTCACTCAGTTTTCTAATTTAGTGGTGCACCAGCAAGTTCTAACTGGGGAGAAACCATTCATCTGCTCAGATTGTGGGAAGGGATACATTCAGTCATCTCAGTTGAAGGTACATCAGCGAGTTCACACTGGCAAGCAGCCGTTCACCTGCTCAGATTGCGGGAAGGGATTTTCTCAGTTATCTAACTTACTGACGCACCAGCGATTTCACAATGGGGAGAGACCATTCACCTGCTCAGACTGTGGGAAGGGATTCACTCAGTTATCTCAACTAAAGGTACATCAGTGAGTTCACACGGGAGAGACTGTACACCTGCTCTGAATGTGGGAAGGGATTCAATCATTCATCCAACCTTTGGAAGCACTATGGAGTTCACACTGGGGAAAAGTTTAAATCAGCTGCATGCTGGATAGTTAACCATCACAGTTACTGAATCCAGAGACAAGTTCACAAGTGACTGTTGGTGTCAAACTCTGTAATTATTGCTGCTGCTCATCACACCCAGTTCTGTGCCCCGGTCACTGGGACTGGTAGGAGTTTATTCTCCTGATATTCATGTTTACTGGGATTTTAGTTTAATATTCTGGATCTGTGAAAATACATCAATTCTATTTTAAACTTAATCTCAGATACTTATTGAGTCTATATCACATCTAGACTCCACATTGCTGGTCCCTGTCAGTATTTCCGTTACAGTCCTTTTAAATCACAAGTCAGAGTTGGTGCAGTGTGTGGCAATGAATGACAGAGTAGCAGTGTTTGGAAGTTGATTGACAGTGAAAAAAATCAGGTTTAACTTGGACTGCTGACATATACAGTGCCTGTTGACATGGAGTATATTGCTTGTGGAACTAAACTGCATTAAACTACGAACTGAGTTCACATAAAAATATTGATTAGATGGTGCCATTTAGCAGAGGAGTGGCAATGTTTGTAAATGTTTTCAATGGCACTGTTCTTACTGATAAATCTCTGAGCTGAAGAATAGTACATATCACTGTGAATCAAGTACATGAGTGTCAAGAGTCCAAAATTGTGCCAAAAGACGCATTTGCATTTAGTGGAGGAAAAGCTCTGGAAATGGGTGCACTGAAACATGGAAAACCTACAGCACAATACAGGCACTTTGGCCCACAAAGTTGTGCCAAACATGTTCCTACATGTTCCTATGTTCTTAGAAATTACTAGGCTTACCCATAGCCCTCTATTTTTCTAAGCTCCATGTACCTATCCAAAAGTCTCTTAAAAGACCATATTGTATCCACCTCCACCACCATTGCCGGCAGCCCATTCCATGCACTCAGCACTCTGCGTAAAAAACTTACCCCTGACATCTCCTCTGTACCTACTCCCCAGCACCTTAAATCTGTGTCCTCCTGTGGGAACCATTTCAGCCCTGGGAAAAAGTCTCTCACTGGACCTCCCAGGTAAGCTGAGATCTTGCTACCTAAAGCTAAGGATTTGGGGCTCAGATGAAAAGTATAGTTGAAGAATTAAGAAATTATAATGTATCTTTCAGACGAGTAGACAAATTTTCTACCAATTGAAGTGGAGCATTGAGATTAGGTCCCGTGTCCACATTGGATATCCATACCTTGATAGCTAATGGTAATTTTGTAGTTCTGACCAAGACCTCAAAGAAAGAGCTGGGTCCTACTTCCAGTGAATTAAAACGTTATTAGAGCTCCACAAGATAAATAAACTGCTTGTGTTACTTTTGGTTCTTTAATAGATCACCTTTGTGAGACCATTATTTCTTCGTTTCAATTAAGGTATACAATGATAACAAACACCTATCATATCAAGAGACTTGTTGCACTCAGACCACAAAAGCTCCACACATTAACAGTCTTCCATGAGAATGACCAAACGCCTATTCCTGACATTCATTGGTATTGCCATTATGGAGTTCACTACTGTCAATCACTTCAGGGTCACAGTGATCAGAAAGTCTCAGGAGCAGCTGTGTGCTCCTGGTAGGCCAGTTAATTATTAACTTTGAGCAAAGAACAGAGAGACATGGAGCCAAATGATGGATAGATGACAACTTTTTTGTAAAATTTTTACATGGTGTTTGAGTATGACAATCTCAAGCACAACAATTCAACAGTCCTGCTCTGAATGTCAGTTTTTCAGCACTTGAATACCATTGAATGTGGTGTTGGAGATGTTAGATTATTTCTGGGAAGATCTCACACTAGTCCTAGCAATGAGAACCTGTACACATGTCGGTGGAGAGTAAGATTTGGATGAAGCAACCTGGAGATAAATTGTCTTTGAGTTATTGAAGGAGTGAACAAATATTTCCTGTGTAACACCATCATATCAGTTGTTGATCCTTCAGAAACAAGGCAGCTTGAAATGTACATCTGCTTTATGTCTGAAACTAAGTTTTCTGTTTTAACTTCTCATTGAAACACTCCAGCATATCTTCACTGGAGATCAGATGCTCAACTATTTGAAGTGAGGGAGGGATTCATTATGTCATCTGACATGATGATACAGTAGAGAACCCGAAGGGAAAAGTTGTTCATCTGTTCTAAGTGTGGGAAGGGATTCAGTCATTAATCCGGCTTGCAAAGCACACCAGCAACTGCACAGTAGAGAAAAGGTTGTTGACCTACTCTGTTTGTGGGAAGGGATATATTTAGTATCCCAACATAAAGAAACACCAGTGAGTTCACACTGCCGAGAGGCAATTCACCTGCTCGGAGTGTAGGAAGGGATTCCACCTTGACTACATCTGCTGGAAGTGCACTCAACCTCAGTGCCTGACTGACTGGGTCAAGGAGTTGGAGCTGGGGTTGGATGTGCTCAGGATCATTCAAGAGACTGAAGATATTATAGATGAGACTTTTGAAGATTGCAGGCTTCGGATGATGGATGGGTGACCTTCAGGAGAGGAAAGAGGATTAAGAAGTCAGCGCTGGGTTCCCCTGTGGCCATTACTGCTAGGGGATGATCCATTAGGGCACACAGCAGCAGTCAGGCTGGTGGCACTGTGGCTGTCTCTGAAGCTCAGCAGGGAAGGGTAAAGTAAGACAGGGCAGTAGTTATAGGGGACTCCATAGGGGGACAAAAAGGAGGTTCTGTGGCCTCAAAAGAGACAACAGTGTGTTGCCTCCTGGGAGCTAGGGTCCAGTTTGTATCGAGTGGCTGCAAGATATTGTCAAGGGGAAGAGGTAACAAGAGGTTGTGATGCATATTTGCACCAATGACATTGGCAAGAATGGGGAAGAGGTCCTATGCAGTGAGTACATTAAGGTAAGAAAGAGGCAGCAGAGAAATTCATCCTCAGGTAGAGATAAATTGTCTTCAAGTTATTGAAGGAATGAACAGATATTTCTTTCATAATATCAACATATTAGTTGTCAATCATTCAAAAACGAGGCATATTTTGTCAAAGGCCTTCTGAAAACAACAGCTACATAACAGCCACCAATTCTTCTTTGCCTATCCTTGTTATTTCTTCAAAGAATTCCAACAGATTTGTCAAGCAAGATTTTCCCTTGAGAATTTCATGTTGACTATGATCTATTTTACCATGTCCCTCCATATATCTCAAAATCACATCCTTACAAATCAACTCCAGTATCTTCCCAACCACTGAGGTCAGACTAACTGGCCTATAATTTCCTTTCTTCTGCAAGTATACCTTCTAGAAGTAATGAGTAACATTTGCAATTTTTCAGTCCTCAATTACTAATGCCACCACAATCTTTTTAGCCACCTCTTTCAGAACCCTGGGGTGTACACCATCTGGTTCAGGTGACCTATCTACCTTCAGGCAGTACAGTTTGCCAAGCACCTTCTCCCTAGTAATGGCAACATTACTCACTCCTGCCACCTGACACTCTTGAATTTTTGGCATACTGCTAGTGTCTACTCCAGTGAGAACTGATGCAAAATATTTATTCAGTTCATCCACCATCTACTTGTTTCACGTTACTACCTCTCCAGCATCATTTTCCAGCAGGTCCAATATCTACTCTTGACTGTCTTTTACATTTTATATATCTGAAGAAACTTTTGGTCTCCTTTTTAATATTATTGGCTATCTTATCTTTGTATTCCATCTTTTCCTCACTATGACTTTTTTGTTGCCTTCCTGTTGTGTTTTTTTAAAAGCTTCCCAATCCACTATTTTTCCTCTTAAGTTTTGCTTTATTACATACCCTTTCTTTGGCTTTTATGTTGGTTTTGACTTCCCTCGTCAACCACATTGCTGCATCCTGCCTTTAAAATACTACTTCCTTGGAATGTATCTATCCTGTGCCTTCAGAATTGCTCCAAAAATCGCTAGCCATTGCTTCTTTGCCATCATCCCTGATAGTGTTCTCTTTGAATCAGTTTTTGCCAGCTCCTCTCTCATGCCTCTGTAATTCCCTTTAGTCCATTATAATACTGACACTCCTGATTTTAGCTGCTTCTTCTCAAATTTTGGGGTGAATTCTATCATATTATGATCACTGGCCCAAAGGGCTCCTTTGCCTTTAAGATCTCTAATCAATTTTGGTTCATGACACAACACCCAATCCAGAATAGCTGATCCCCAAGTGGACTCCACATGAGCTGCTCTGATAAGCCATCTTGTAGGCATTCTACACATTCCTCTAGGAATTCCCCATCCTGGAATCCAGCACCAACCTGACTTTCCCGATCTGCCTTGATATTGAAATTGCCCATGACTATTGCAACATTTCCCACCCCCCGACCCCTGGCATTTTCTATCTCCCATTGTAATTTGCAAGTCACATCTTTGTTACTGTTTGGGGGTCTGTATATAATTCCCACCAGGGTCCTTTTTTTTTCAACCTTTGCATCTCTTAGCTCGACCCACAATGGTTCTATACCTTTTGATTCTATGTAACTTCTTTTTAATGATTTGATGAGAATCAAACCCTACCCATCTTTTCAACATAATGTGTATCCTTGAACATAAGCTCCAAGCTATAATCTTCTTTCTTCAAAGATCCAGTGATGCCCACAATGTTATACATGACTATCTGGTACAAGTTTATCTACCATAAAAAGCTATCTTGTCAGCATTTTAAGAACTCCCCCTCTTGGGCTCAACACCAACCTGGTTTTTCCAAAGTACCTGCATATTGGTATCCCCATAAGTATCATTACATTGCTGTTTTGACATGCATTTTCTATCTCCCATTATAATTTGTAGACTACATCTTTGCTTCTGTCCAGAGGTTTGTGTATAGCTCCCATCAGGGTCTTTTTACCCTTGTAGTTTCTTAGCTCTACCCACAATGATTCCACACTACCATCTCCTGTGTCACCTCTTTCTAATGATCTGATTTCATCTTTTACCAACAGAGCTACCCTACCCCCTCTACCTAGCTGCCTTTCCTTTCGATACATTAAGCTCTTAGGAGCAAGAGAGTATGGACAAAGAAGTGGCAGGAGCACTTACAGGACTGTTTTAAGTTGGTGGACTAGACTGTATTCAAGGATACATCTTACAGACTGAATGAGTATGTCACAGTTGTCACTGACTTTATTAAAACCTGTATGGATGATTGTATGCCTATGAGAATATATTCTATGCACCCAAATCAAAAGCTGTGAATGAACCAGGAGGTTCATAGTCTGCTAAGGGCTGGATCTGTAATATTCAAGTCTGGTGATCCAGGACGATACAAGAAGGCCAGGACTTATGGAGGGCTAACAAGAGCAAAAGAACAATTCCATATGAGGTTAGAGGCAGAAGCAGATTCGCATTAACTCTGGAAAGGTTTGCAGGCCATTGCTTTTCACAGAGCAAAACCCAACATCATGAACGCCAGTGATGCATCACTCCCAGATGAGCTCAAATCCTTTCATGCACATTTTAAGACCATAAGACCATAAGACAAAGAAGCAGAAGTAGGCCATTCGGCCCATCGAGTCTGCTCCACCATTTTATCATGAGCTGATCCATTTTCTCCTATTTAGTCCCACTCCCCTGCCTTCTCACCATAACTTTTGATGCCCTGGCTACTCAGATACCTATAAATCTCTGCCTTAAATACACCCAATGACTTGGCCTCCACTGCTGCCTGTGGCAACAAATTCCATAGATTCACCACCCTCTGACTAAAAAAATTTCTTCGCATTTCGGTTCTGAAAGGGCGCCCTTCAATCCTTAAGTCATGCCCTCTCGTACTAGACACCCCATCATGGGAAACAACTTTGCCACATCCACTCTGTCCATTCGAAATGTTTCTATGAGGTCTCCCCTCATTCTTCTAAACTGCAAGGAATACAGTCCAAGAGCGGACAAACGTTCCTCATATGTTAACCCTCTCATTCCCGGAATCATTCCAGTGAATCTTCTCTGTACCCTCTCCAACGTCAGCACATCCTTTCTTAAATAAGGAGACCAAAACTGCCCACAGTACGCCAAGTGAGGTCTCACCAGTGCCTTATAGAGCCTCAACATCACATCCCTGCTCCGATACTCGATTCCTCTAGAAATGAATGCCAACATTGCATTCGCCTTCTTCACTACTGATTCAACCTGGAGGTTAACTTTAAGGGTATCCTGTACGAGGACTCCCAAGTCCCATTGCATCTCAGAACTTTGAAATCTTTCCCCATTTAAATAATAGTCTGCCCGTTTATTTTTTCTGCCAAAGTGCATAACCATACACTTTCCAACATTGTACTTCATTTGCCACTTCTCTGCCCATTCTTCCAATCTATCCAAGTCTCTCTGCAGACTCTTCATTTCCTCAGCACTACCGGCCCCTCCACCTATCTTCGTATCGTCAGCAAACTTAGCCACAAAGCCATCTATTCCATAATCTAAATCATTGATGTATAATGTAAAAAGAAGCGGCCCCAACACTGATCCCTGCGGAACACCACAGGTAACCGGCAGCCAACCAGAATAGGATCCCTTTATTCCCACTCTCTGTTTCCTGTCAATCAGCCAACACTCTATCCACGTATGTAACTTTCCCGTAATTCCATGGGCTCTTATCTTGTTAAGTAGCCTCATATGTGGCACCTTGTCAAAGGCCTTCTGAAAATCCAAATATACAACATCCACTGCATCTCCCTTGTCTAGCCTACTGCTGATTTCCTCAAAAAATTGTAATAGGTTTGTCAGGCAGGATTTTCCTTTAAGGAATCCATGCTGAGTTCTGCCTATCTTGTCATGTGCCTTCAGGTACTCTGTAACCTCATCCTTGACAATCGACTCCAACAACTTCCCAACCACGGATGTCAAGCTAACAGGTCTACAATTTTGAGTCCTGACGAAGGGTCTCGGCCTGAAACGTTGACTGCACCTCTTCCTAGAGATGCTGCCTGGCCTGCTGCATTCACCAGCAACTTTTATATGTGTTGCTTGAATTTCCAGCATCTGCAGAATTCCTGTTGTTTGCTATAACTTCTTTTTTGCTTCCTTGCCCCCTTCTTAAATAGCAGAGTGACATTTGCAATCTTCCAGTCCTCCGGAACCATGCCAGAATCTATCGACTTTGAAAGATCATCGCTAATGCCTCTGCAATCTCCACAGCTACTTCCTTCAGAACATGAGGGTGCATTCCATCTGGTCCAGGAGATTTATCTACCTTTAGCCTATTCAGCTTCCTGAGTACTTTCTCTGTCGTAATTGTGACTGTGCACACTTCTCTTCCCTGCCACCCTTGAGTGTCCGGTATACTGCTGTCTTCCTCAGTGAAGACTGATGCAAAATACTTGTTCAGTTCCTCTGCCATCTCCTCATCTCCCATTACAATTTCTCCAGCATCATTTTCTATTGGTCCTATATCTACTCTCACCTGTCTCTTACTCTTTATATACTTGAAAAAGCTTTTAGTATCCTCTTCGATATTACTTGCTAGCTTCCTTTCATAGTTAATCTTTTCTCTCTTAATGACCTTCTTGGTTTCCTTTTGTAAGGTTTTAAAAACTTCCCAATCCTCTGTCTTTCCACTAATTTTTGCTTCCTTGTATGCCTTCTCTTTTGCTTTAACTTTGGCTTTGACTTCTCTTGTCAACCACGGTTGCATCCTTTTTCCACCGGAAAATTTCTTCTTTTTTGGAATATACTTGTCTTGCACATTCCTCATTTCTCGCATAAACTCCAGTCACTGCTGTTCTGCTGTCTTTCCCGCCAGTGTCTCTTTCCAGTCAACTTTGGCCAGTTCCTCTCTCATGCCACTGTAATTTCCTTTACTCCACTGAAATACCAACACATCAGATTTCGGCTTCTCTTTTTCTAATTTCACAGTGAACTCAGTCATGTTATGATCACTGCCTCCTAAGGGTTCCTTCACCTCAATCTCTCCAATCACCTCCGGTTCATTACACAATACCCAATCCAGTACAGCCGATCCCCTGGTAGGCTCAACAACAAGCTGTTCTAAAAAGCCATCTCGCAGACATTCTACAAATTCTCTCTCTTGAGATCCAGTGCTGACCTGATTTTCCCAATCTACTCGCATGTTAAAATCTCCCACAATTATCATAACACTGCCCTTCTGACAAACCTTTTCTATTTCCAGTTGTAATTTGTAGTCCACATCCCTGCAGCTGTTTGGAGGCCTATAGATAACTGCCATCAGGGTCCTTTTACCCCTGCTATTTCTTAGCTCAACCCATAAACATAGAACATAGAAATAGAATAGTACAGCACAGTACAGGCCCTTCGGCCCACAATGTTGTGCCGACCCTCAAACCCTGCCTCCCATATAAGTCCCCACCTTAGATTCCTCCATATACCTGTCTAGTAGTCTCTTAAACTTCACTAGTGTATCTGCCTCCACCACGGACTCAGGCAGTGCATTCCACGCACCAACCTCTCTCTGAGTAGAAAACCTTCCTCTAATATCTCCCTTGAACTTCCCACCCTTTACCTTAAAGCCATGTCCTCTTGTATTGAGCAGTGGTGCCCTGGGGAAGAGGCGCTGGCTATCCACTCTATCTATTCCTCTTATTATCTTGTACGCCACTATCATGTCTCCTCTCATCCTCCTTCTCTCCAAAGAGTAAAGCCCTAGCTCCCTTAATCTCTGATCATAATGCATACTTTCTAAACCAGGCAGCATCCTGGTAAATCTCCTCTGTACCCTTTCCAATGCTTCCACGTCCTTCCTATAGTGAGGTGACCAGAACTGGACACAATACTCCAAGTGTGGCCTAACCAGAGTTTTATAGAGCTGCATCATTACATCGCGACTCTTAAACTCTATCCCTCGACTTATAACACCCCATAAGCTTTCTTAACTACCCTATCCACCTATGAGGCAACTTTCAGGGATCTGTGGACATGTAACCCGAGATCCCTCTGCTCCTCCACATTACCAAGTATCCTGCCATTTACTTTGTACTCTGCCTTGGAGTTTGTCCTTCCAAAGTGTACCACCTCACACTTCTCCGGGTTGAACTCCATCTGACACTTCTCAGCCCACTTCTGCATCCTATCAATGTCTCTCTGCAATCTTTGACAATCCTCTACACTATCTACAACACCACCAACCTTTGTGTCATCTGCAAACTTGCCAACCCACCCTTCTACCCCCACATCCAGGTCGTCAATAAAAATCACGAAAAGTAGAGGTCCCAGAACAGATCCTTGTGGGACACCACTAGTCACAATCCTCCAATCTGAATGTACTCCCTCCACCACCACCCTCTGCCTTCTGTAGGCAAGCCAATTCTGAATCCACCTGGCCAAACTTCCCTGGATCCCATGCCTTCTAACTTTCTGAATAAGCCTACCATAAAGATTCTGCACCTTCCGATCCCATATCACCTCTTTCTAATGATTTAATATCATTTCTTACCAATAAAGCCACGCCTCCCCCTCTGCCTACCTTCCTATCCTTCCGATACACCGTGTATCCTTGGACGTTCAGCTCCCAGAGACATGCATCCTTTAGCCAGGTCTCAGTGATGGCCACAATATCATACCTGCCAATCTGTAGCTGTACAACAAGATCATCCACCTTATTCCTTATGCTGCGTGCATTTAAGTACAACACCTTAAGACCAGTATTTGATACTTTTTGCTTTGATTTCACTGCAACTTTATTAAGCTGTAACTCATCCCAATGGCTACACATTTGCCCCATCACCTGCCTGTCTTTTCTGACATCTTTACTGCTCACTATCTTAGATTTATTTCTGTTTTCCCCTTCCTCCGCTCTATCATTCCGGTTCCCATCCCCCTGCCAAATTAGTTTAAACCCTCCCTAACAGCTCTATTAAACTTTCCCGCCAGGATATTGGTCCCCTTTGGGTTCAGGTGTAACCTGTCCTTTTTGAACAGGTCATACTTCCCCCAGAAGAGATCCCAATTATCCAAGAATCTGAAGCCCTGCCCCCTACACCAGTCTCTCAACCACGCATTCATCTGCCTGATCCGACTACTCTTGCCCTCGCTAGCACGTGGCACAGGTAGCAATCCCGAGACTACTACCCTGGAGGTCCTGCTTCTCAGCTTCCTTCCTAACTCCTGGAAATCTCTCTTCAGGACCTCCTCCTTTGTCCTATCTATGTCATTGGTACCAACATGTACCAAGACAACTGGCTGCTCACCCTCCCCCATTAGAATATTCAGGACCCGATCTTTTAAAAGGAGAATAAACCTGCATCTGTATGGATACCTGTAACACACAGCGACCTGTGATCTCTGTCTTAGAGGCCAACGACACATTGTCTTTCAAGAGGAAGAACAAGGTGACAGGCACAACAAGCAGGATAGACAAAGGGGAATCGGTTGTTGTTGTGTACTTGTATTTTCAGAAGGCCTTTGACAAGGTGCCACACATGTGACTGCCTAGGAAGCCACGAGCCCATGGTATTAACAGGAAAGACTCTAGCTTGGATAAAGCAATGGTTGATTGGCAGGGGGCAAAGAGTGGAAATAAAGGAAGCCTTTTCAAATGGATGCCGGTGACTAGTGGTGTTCCACAGGGGTCTGTGTTGGGACAGATTATGTTATATGTTATTGATTTGGATGATGGAATTGATGGCTTTGTTGCAAAGTTAGCAGTTAATACGAAGATAGGTAGTTTTGAGGAAATAGAGAGGCTACAGAAAGACTTAGATTAGGAGAATAGGCATATAAATGGATAAAGAATGGCAGATGATGCAGTGTCAGGAAGTCTGTGGTCATGCACTTTTGAATAAGAAATGAAAGGGATGACTATTTCTAAATAGAGGGAAAAAGCAACAATCTGAGGCACAAAGGGACTTGGGAGTCCTTGTGCAGGATTCCTTAAAGGTTAATTTGCAGGTTGAGTCCATGGTGAGGAAGGCAAGTGCAATATTGGCATCCATTTCAGGAGGACTAGAATATAAAAGCAAGGATGTAATGTTGAAGTATTGTAAAGCACTCGTGAGGCTTCACTTGGAGTATTGTTAGCAGGCTTGGGTTGCTTATCTTAGAAAGGATGTGCTGAAACTGGAGAGAGTTCAAAAGAAATTCATGAAAATAATTCCAGGAATGAATGGCTTATCATATGAAGAGTATTTGATGGCTGTGGGCTTGTATTGACTGGAATTCAGAAGACTGAGGGGTGACTAATTGAATGGGGAGAGGCCTTGATAGAGTAGATATGGAGATGATATTTCCTGTGGTGGGAGTGTCTAAGACCATCGACACACCCTCAGGATAAAGGGGTGTACTTTTAGAACAGAGATGAGGAGGAATTTCTTTAGCCAGAAAGTGGTGAAGTATGGAGGCTAAGTCTTTATGTACAGTAGAGTTAAGACAGAGGTTAATAAATTCGTGATTGATCAGGGTATGAAGGGATACTGGGGGAAGGCAGGATACTGGGGCTGAGAGGAAACTTGGATCAGCCATGATGAAATAGTGGAGCAGACTCAATGGGCCAAATGGCCTAATTCTGCTCCTATATCTTATGGTCTAAAATACTGATGAACTCAGTGACTCAGGCAGCATCTATAAAGAGGAATATAACCATATAACAATTACAGCACGGAAACAGGCCATCTCGGCCCTTCTAGTCCGTGCCGAACCCTTACTCTCACCTGGTCCCACCGACCTGCACTCAGCCCATAACCCTATCATATAGCTATCAATAAAGTGTTGATGTTTCAGGTCAAACCACTTCACTATGCTTAAGACTGTTTACTCCTCTGGTTAGATGCTGCCTGAGCTGCTGAGTTCCTGCAGCACTTTGTGGGTGTTGCTCTACTGTTTATTTCCAGCATCTACAGAATCTCTTGTGTTTTATATTTGCATTTGTGAGTTGGACTTTGACAATAGTTCCAAGATTGCCTGTTGACCTTAAGTATGTGCGAGCTTGCTGCGTTAAAATAGCTTCTGAGTTTTCTACATACAAATATTGGTCTGTTTTTGAGACGTGTGGCGTGGAAGCAGCGCTTGTTTTTAAAGGCACCTGGCATGCCCACGCTTCAAAATTGGTTACCAGTTCAAACGCGCATGTGTAGTAGCTGCAGGTCGTTTCCCAAAATCACGCATGCGCTCAGTGGACAACAGACTCTGCAGGATCGGCGGTAGGTTGGAGCCGGGTTTCATCATCACTGGTGCGGGACAATTGTTACGAGCTCCGGACACACCGTGGACCCGCACCCCGGCACGTTTCGGTCCTTTCCCTCTCTGACAGCCCCACGATCCCCACAGGGGCTCCGGGAAGTTTTCCGTGAATGAGCGAAGACGTGGCGCAATTTGCGTAGCGCATCATGCGCACGGCCGGGACCGTGATGGACAGATGGGCCTCGTTCAGAATTAGGTTTCATATCACCGGTAATGTCGTGAAATTTGTCTTTGCGGCAGCGGAACAATGCAGTGCATTAATAAAAACAAATTGCAGTAAGTATATATTTATATAGTTACTTAAACAAGTAGTGCAAAATTATTGAAGTCGTGTTCATGGGTTCAATGTCCATTCAGAAATCAAATGAAAGAGGGGAGAAGGTGTTCCAAAATCATTAGTGTGTGCCTTCAGGCTTCTGTACCTCCTTCCTGATGGCAGCAATGAGAACAGAGTCCATAAGTATTGGGGGCTGCTTGAAGATATCCTGAATGCTGGTGTCCACAATGGAGCTGACTGAATTTACAATTTTTTGCAGCTTCTTTCCATCCTGTGCAGTAGCCCCCACCCCCATACCAGCCGACTGTGCGCCAGTTAGAAGGCGCTCCATGTAGAAATTTGCAAGTGTAATTGGTGACATACCAAATCTTCTCAAGCTCCTAATAAAATATAGCCGCTGTTGTTCCTTCTTTATAAGCGCCTCAGTATGTTGAACCCAGGATAGGTTCTCAGAGATATTGACACCCAGTAACTTGCAATTGCTCACTCTTTCCAATCTGATATCTCCATTAGGACTGGTGTGTGACCCTCGACTTACCCTTTTTTGAAGTGTACAATCTGGTCTTATTGACGTTGAGTGCAAAGTTGTTACTGTGACACCACTATTATATCTTGCTCCTGTATGCCATCTCATCACTATCTGAAATTCTGCCAAAAATAGTTGTGTCATCAGTGAATTGAGAGGTAGCATTTGAACTGTGCCTAACCGCACAGTCGTGTGTACAGAGTAGGGGAGTGGGCAAAGCATACAACCTTGAGGTGCACCAGCGTTGATTATCATTGAGGTGGAGAAATTATTTGTGATCCACACAGATTCTGATCTTCCGGTGAGGAAGTTGAGGATCCAATTGCTGAGGGAGTTACAAATGCCCAGGTTTTGAAGCTTTTCATTCAGAACCTTAGGAATGATTGTGTGAAATGCTGAGCTGTAGTCAATAAACACCATCCTGGCATAAGTATTAGTATTATCCGTGCGATCTAAGGCTGTGTGAACAGCCAATGAGATCTCATCTGCTGTAGACTTATTGTAGCAATAGACAAATTGCAGTGAGTCCAGGTACTTGCTGAGAAATGAATTGATCCTTTTGAAACAGGTCAGAACCTCTGTCTGTAGTAATGAGGGATTGAAAATGTCTTTGAACACCCCCGCCAGTTGGTTGGCACAGGTTTTCAGAGCCTTGCCAGGTACTACATCAGAGCCTGTCACGTTGTGAAGATTCACCAGCTTGAAAGACAGTCTATTGTTGGCTTTTGTGGGGTTTACTATAGTGGCAGCCATGGGGGATAATTCTGGCGTTTTCCCCAGCAGTCCATACAGTGTGTCTGGATCTGCAGGCGGAAAGAATGGGAACGGATGGATCTGTCAGACACAGCTGAACTCCAGCTATCTAAATCCAAGGATTAAGAATTCAGAACAAAATATACTTGTGAATTAATCTAAGATGAAGAATTAGAATCAAGTTTATTATCTCTGGCATGTAACGTGAAATTTATTAACTTAGTAGTAGCAGTTCAATGCAATACATAATATAGAAGAAAAAAAATAATAATAGTAAGTAAATATTATTCAGTATACTTTATATATGTGTATTGAATAGATTAAAAATTGTGCAAAAAAACAGAAAAAGTGAGGTAGCGTCCAAGGGTTCAATGTCCATTTAGGAATCGGATGGCAGAGGGGAAGAAGCTGTTCCTGAATTGCTGAGTGTGTACCTTCAGGCTTCTGTACCTCCTACCTGATGGTAACAGTGAGAAAAGGGCATGCCCTGGGTGCTGGAGGTCCTTAATAATGGATGCAGCCTTTCTGAGACACTGCTCCTTGAAGATGTCCTGGGTACTTTGTAGGCTCGTACCCAACATGGAGCTGAGTAAATTTACAGCCCTCTGCAGCTTCTTCTGGTCCTGTGCAGTAACCCCCATACCAGACAGTGATGCAGCCTGTCAGAATGCTTTCCACGGTACATCTATAGAAATTTTTGAGTATATTTGTTAAGATTGAAATCTCTTAAAACTCTTGCCTTTATAACTAAATAAATGTGTTTACCTTCCAGTCAATGAAAACGTCAGTTAGTGCTGCAGGGGAAAAAACAACTAAACAGCACATTTAGAACAGCACATTTAGTTTGAGAAGATCACCTTTGTTTTACCTCTTTCTCTGGACCATTCTACCCACGAGAACATGTTTTTTCTGCTATTATCTTTGGGTACATATCAAACACCTTTCTCCTGGGCAACAAGTGACATTCGGGTTTCACATCACAAAAGTGCCACAATCTAAAGGGACAGTCAACTGCCCTCCTCTTCATGTTCATTGGAATTACCATCGATGAACTCACCACCATCAGTCCTGTGGTGGGGGGGTGGGGGGGGGTGTTAGTCAAAGTAATCACAAGGTTTCCAGGATCAGCCGTGTAATATCAAGTGCTCTTTGTAGAGCTGTGTGTGGTGGAAGTAATACTAATGGAGAGAGACAAACTGAGCCATGTCACAGACTGAAGACGGGCAGGAATGGTCCATTCTGATACAGGCAGAGAACTGGATGGTAAGTCCGGTCTCTGATCTGTGCGCAGTTAGATCAAAAGTTGTTCCTCCAACTTGGGTTGAACCTCGCTGTAGTAGTGTGATGTCGGACATCACTATCGAGACTAAATTGATCTCATCTGAAATGCCGTCCTTCACCCATTGTTGTCTTTTGTAAATCCTTTTACAGGTTGGAAATGACAATCTGCTTAACAGAATGCCAAACACAACATGTCAGTTCTAATGTCTCCAGATATTTAAGGAGTGAGCAGATATTTCCTTTGTAACACTGATATTTCTGTTGTTGATCCTAGGAGATGAAGAAGTGTCTCATCCCAGTTGTAAAAGCGCTTTGTGTCTGAAATGAAGTTTTCGGTTTGAACTCAGTGAGTCCACTGGAACTGGGGTGCTGAGAACACACCAGCATTTGTTGATCTGTTCTGTCTGCAAGAAGCTATTTATTCTGTCATCCAAGCTGATCATACAACAGAAATTTCACAGTAGTGAGAGGCCGTTCACTTGCTCCGTGTCTAGGAAGAGATTCACTTACTCAGTTGATCCACAGACACACCAGTGAGTTGACAAGGAAAGAGGCTGTTCAATAGTTCTACGTATGGGAAGAGATTTACTTGATAATCTGATCTGCTGACACATGAGCAAGTTCTCACTGGGGAGAGGCTGTTCATCTGTTCAGACTGGGAAGTGATTCACTCAGTCATCCCATTTACAGGCACATCAGTGAGTACACACAACAGAGAGACTGTTCAACAGCTCAGACTGTGGGATTCAATCAGTTATCCTACTTACAGACACAACAGTTGGTTTACACTGGGGAAATGATGTTTACCTGCTCAGGCAGTGGAAGGGGATTCAATCAATCATCTGACCTACTGGGACACCAGCGATTTCACACTGTGGAGAGGCCATTCACCTGCTCAGACTGTGGGAAGGGATTCATTCATTCATCTCACTTGAAGGAACATCAGCGAGTTCACACTGTGGAGAGGCCATTCACCTGCTCTGACTGTGGGAAGGGATTCACTCAATCATCTTACCTGAAGCAACACCTGCGGGTTCACACTGGAGAGAGGCCATTCACCTGCTCTGAGTGTGGAAAGGGATTTTCTCAGTCGTGCAACCTTGTGACACACTATCAAGTTCACACTGCAGAGAGGCCGTTCACATGCTCTGAATGTGGGAAGGGATTTACTCAGTCATCTCAATTGAAGATACATCAGCGAGTTCACACTGGAGAAAGGCCGTTCACCTGCTCAGACTGTGGGAAGGGATTCACTCAGTTACCTAACCTACAGGCACACCAGCGAGTTCACACCGGGGAGAAACCATTCACATGTCCAGACTGTGAGAAGGGATTCACTCAGTTATCTAACTTACTGGCACACCAGCGAGTTCACAATGGGGAGAAGCCATTTACCTGCTCACACTGTGGGAAGGGATTCAGTCACTCATTTCACCTGAAGGAGCATCAGGGAGTTCACACTGGAGAGAGATCATTTACGTGCTCAGACTGTGGGAAGGGATTCACTCAGTTATCTAACTTACTGGCACACCAGCGAGTTCACACTGGGGAGAAACCATTCACCTGCTCAGACTGTGGGAAGGGATTCATTCGATCATCTTCCCTTAAGCAACATCAGCGAATTCACACTGGAGAGAGGCCATTCACCTGCTCTGAATGTGGGAAGGGATTTTCTCAGTCATGCAACCTTGTGGCACACTATCAAGTTCACACTGTGGAGAGGCCGTTCACATGCTCTGAATGTGGGAAGAGGTTCAACCATTCGTCCAACCTTCGGAAGCACTACGGACTTCACACTGGGGAGAAGGTTGAAATAAACTGCATGCTGGATATTTAACACAGTTACCAGATCCAGAGGAAGTTCACAAGTGGTGTCAAACTCTGTAATTATTGCTGCTGCTCATCACACCCAGTTCTGCACCCAGTTCACTGGGCATGGGAGGAGTTTCTTCTGATGTTCACATTTAATGGGACTGGAGTTTAATATTCTGGATTTGTGACAAATAAATCAGTTTTATTTTAAACTTTGTCTCAGGTACTCAGTGGACCTACAACACATCCAGTGTACGTTAGGGAATCAACTCTGCCCAGGAGGTCCCTGCCAGTACTTTTGTTCCATGACAGTCCTTTTAATTCCCCCTCTGCTGTTCACCTCTCACTCTCTCTGTGGTGATGGGTTCCAAACAGTCACCACTCTGTAGGTGAAGAGGCTTCCCATGAATTTCCTGAAGAAGAAGGCGAGCTGAATGGAGTTATGACTGAAATATTGTTTGTCCCCAGATCTCTGGGCCAAAGAAGAGTGATATTGGTAGTTAACTAGAATTATCTATAGAAAAGAGTAACTGTCAGCTGGTCCCTGCCCACAACAGTCCTTTTAAATTCTTCCCTGCTGTTCACCTCTCAGTCTCCCTGTGGTGATGGGTTCCAAATAGTCACCACTCTGTCGGTGAAGAGGTTTCCCTTGAATTTCTTGCATGGTTTTCTGCAGACTGAAGAAAACAAACTAAATGCAATTACGTCTGACACGTTTGTCCTTCAAATCTGGGCCAAGGAAGAACGACACTGTTAGTTTAACACCTTATTCCCTGGTTATTTCAATGTTATGGGTCATTTTCACTTCTAAAGGGTGCGTCTTTTAAGTAAGGGGAGGTTAGTTCACAACAGGGGTATGGGAACCAGTGCAGAGAGACAGAGGGGTGTAAAGTGAGGATAGAAGCAAAAAGTAGTAAGGAGAAAAGTAAAAGTGGCAGGCCGGCAAATCCAGGGCAAGCATCAAAAAGGGCCACTTTTCAACATAATTGTATAAGGGCTAAGAGAGTTGTAAAAGAGCGCCTGGAGGCTTTGTGTGTCAATGCAAGGAGCATTTGTAACAAGGTGGATGAATTGAAAGTGCAGATTGTTATTAATGATTTATGATATAGTTGGGATCACAGAGACATGGCTCCAGGGTGACGAAGGATGGGAGCTCAATGTTCAGGGATATTCAATATGAAAGATATGAAAGAAAAGGAGGTGGGGTGGCATTGCTGGTTAAAGATGAGATTAACGCAATGGAAAGGAAGAACATGGGCCGGGAGGATGTGGAATGGATATGGGTAGAGCTGCATAACACTAAGGGGCAGAAAATGCTGGTGGGAGTTGTGTACAGGCCACCTAACAGTAGTAGTGAGGTCGGAGATGGTATTAAACAGGAAATTAGAAATGTGTGCAATAAAGGAACAGCAGTTATAATGGGTGACTTCAATCTACATGTAGATTGGGTGAACCAAATTGGTAAAGGTGCTGAGGAAGAGGATTTCTTGGAATGTATGCGGGATGGTTTTTTGAACCAACATGTCGAGGAACCAACTAGAGAGCAGGCTATTCTAGACTGGGTTTTGAGCAATGAGGAAGGGTTAATTAGCAATCTTGTCGTGAGAGGCCCCTTGGGTAAGAGTGACCATAATATGGTGGAATTCTTCATTAAGATGGAGAGTGACATAGTTAATTCAGAAACAAAGGTTCTGAACTTAAAGAGGGGTAACTTTGAAGGTATGAGACATGAATTAGCTAAGATAGACTGGCAAATGACACTTAAAGGATTGACGGTGGATATGCAATGGCAAGCATTTAAAGATTGCATGGATGAACTACAACAATTGTTCATCCCAGTTTGGCAAAAGAATAAATCAAGGAAGGTAGTGCACCCATGGCTGACAAGAGAAATTAGGGATAGTATCAATTCCAAAGAAGAAGCATACAAATTAGCCAGAAAAAGTGGCTCACCTGAGGACTGGGAGAAATTCAGAGTTCAGCAGAGGAGGACAAAGGGCTTAATTAGGAAGGGGCAAAAAGATTATGAGAGAAAACTGGCAGGGAACATAAAAACTGACTGTAAAAGCTTTTATAGATATGTAAAAAGGAAAAGACTGGTAAAGACAATTGTAGGTCCCCTACAGACAGAAACAGGTGAATTGATTATGGGAAGCAAGGACATGGCAGACCAATTGAATAATTACTTTGGTTCTGTCTTCACTAAGGAGGACATAAATAATCTTCCAGAAATAGTAGGGGACAGAGGGTCCAGTGAGATGGAGGAACTGAGCGAAATACATGTTAGTAGGGAAGTGGTGTTAGGTAAGTTGAAGGGATTAAAGGCAGATAAATCCCCAAGGCCAGATGGTCTGCATCCCAGAGTGCTTAAGGAAGTAGCCCAAGAAATAGTGGACGCATTAGTGATAATTTTTCAAAACTCGTTAGATTCTGGACTAGTTCCTGAGGATTGCAGAGTGGCTAATGTAACCCCTCTTTTTAAAAAAGGAGGGAGACAGAAACCGGGGAATTATAGACCGGTTAGCCTAATGTCGGTGGTGCGGAAACTGCTGGAGTCAGTTATCAAAGATGTGATAACAGCACATTTGGAAAGCGGTGAAATCATCGAACAAAGTCAGCATGGATTTGTGAAAGGAAAATCATGTCTGACGAATTTCATAGATTTTTTTGAGGATGTAACTAGTAGAGTGGATAGGGGAGAACCAGTGGATGTGGTATATTTGGATTTTCAAAAGGCTTTTGACAAGGTCCCACACAGGAGATCAGTGTGCAAACTTAAAGCACACGGTATTGGGGGTAAGGTATTGATGTGGATAGAGAATTGGTTGGCAGACAGGAAGCAAAGAGTGAGAATAAATCGGACCTTTTCAGAATGGCAGGCAGTGACTAGTGGGGTACCGCAAGGCTCAGTGCTGGGACCCCAGTTGTTTACAATATATATTAATGACTTGGATGAGGGAATTAAATACAGCATCTCCAAGTTTGCGGATGACACGAAGCTGGGCGGCAGTGTTAGCTGTGAGGAGGATGCTAAGAGGATGCAGGGTGACTTGGATAAGTTGGGTGAGTGGGCAAATTCATGGCAGATGCAATTTAATGTGGATAAATGTGAAGTTATCCACTTTGGTGGCAAAAATAGGAAAACAGATTATTATCTGAATGGTGGCCGATTAGGAAAAGGGGAGGTGCAACGAGACCTGGGTGTCATTATACACCAGTCATTGAAGGTGGGCATGCAGGTACAGCAGGTGGTGAAAAAGGCGAATGGTATGTTGGCATTTATAGCGAGAGGATTCGAGTACAGGAGCAGGGAGGTACTACTGCAGTTGTACAAGGCCTTGGTGAGACCACACCTGGAGTATTGTGTGCAGTTTTGGTCCCCTAATCTGAGGAAGACATCCTTGCCATAGAGGGAGTACAAAGAAGGTTCACCAGATTGATTCCTGGGATGGCAGTACTTTCATATGAAGAAAGACTGGATGAACTAGGCTTGTGCTTGTTGGAATTTAGAAGATTGAGGGGGGATCTGATTGAAACGTATAAAATCCTAAAGGGATTGGACAGGCTAGATGCAGGAAGATTGTTCCCGATGTTGGCGAAGTCCAGAACGAGGGGTCACAGTTTGAGGATAAGGGGGAAGCCTTTTAGGACTGAGATTAGGAAAAACTTCTTCACACAGAGAGTGGTGAATCTGTGGAATTCTCTGCCACAGGAAACAGTTGAGGCCAGTTCATTGGCTATATTTAAGAGGGAGTTAGATATGGCCCTTGTGGCTATGGGGATCAGGGGCTATGGAGGGAAGGCTGGTGCAGGGTTCTGAGTTGGATGATCAGCCATAGAACCATAGAAACTACAGCACAGAAACAGGCCCTTTGGCCCTTCATGGCTGTGCCGAACCATTTTCTGCCTAGTCCCACTGACCTGCACACGGACCATATCCCTCCATACACCTCCTATCCATGTATCTGTCCAATTTATTCTTAAATGTTAAAAAAGAACCCGCATTTACCACCTCATCTGGCAGCTCATTCCATACTCCCACCACTCTCTGTGTGAAGAAGCCCCCCCCCCCAATGTTCCCTTTAAACTTTTCCCCCCCTCACCCTTAACCCATGTCCTCTGGTTTTTTTCTCCCCTTGCCTCAGTGGAAAAAGCCTGCTTGCATTCACTCTATCTATACCCATCATAATTTTATATACCTCTATCAAATCTCCCCTCATTCTTCTACGCTCCAGGGAATAAAGTCCTAACCTATTCAACCTTTCTCTGTAACTGAGTTTCTCAAGTCCCGGCAACATGCTTGTAAACCTTCTCTGCACTCTTTCAACCTTATTTATATCCTTCCTGCAATTTGGTGACCAAAACTGAACACAATACTCCAGATTCGGCCTCACCAATGCCTTATACAACCTCATCATAACATTCCAGCTCTTATACTCAATACTTTGATTAATAAAGGCCAATGTACCAAAAGCTCTCTTTACGACCCTATCTACCTGTGACGACACTTTTAGGGAATTTTGTATCTGTATTCCCAGATCCCTCTGTTCCACTGCACTCCTCAGTGCCTTACCATTAACCCTGTATGTTCTACGTTGGTTTGTCCTTCCAATGTGCAATACCTCACACTTGTCAGTATTAAACTCCATCTGCCATTTTTCAGCCCATTTTTCCAGCTGGTCCAAGTCCCTCTGCAGGCTCTGAAAACCTTCCTCACTGTCTACTACACCTCCAATCTTTGTATCATCAGCAAACTTGCTGATCCAATTTACCACATTATCATCCAGATCATTGATATAGATGACAAATAACAATGGACCCAGCACTGATCCCTGTGGCACACCACTAGTCACAGGCCTCCACTCAGAGAAGCAATTCTCTACCACCATTCTCTGGCTTCTTCCATCGAGCCAATGTCCAATCCAATTTACCACCTCTCCATGTATACCTAGAGACTGAATTTTCCTAACTAACCTCCCATGCGGGACCTTGTCAAAGGCCTTACTGAAGTCCATGTAGACAATATCCACTGTCTTCCCTTCATCCACTTTCCTGGTAACCTCCTCGAAAAACTCCAACAGATTGGTCAAACATGACCTACCACGCACAAAGCCATGTTGACTCTCCCTAATAAGCCCCTGTCTATCCAAATGCTTGTAGATTCTGTCTCTTAGGACTCCCTCCAATAACTTACCTACTACTGACGTTAAACTCACCGGCCTATAATTTCCCGGATTACTTTTCGATCCTTTTTTAAACAACGGAACAACATGAGCCACTCTCCAATCCTCCGGCACTTCACCCGTAGACAGCGATATTTTAAATATTTCTGCCAGAGCCCCCGCAATTTCAACACTAGTCTCCTTCAAGGTCCGAGGGAACACCCTGTCAGGTCCCGGGGATTTATCCACTTTAATTTTCCTCAAGACAGCAAGCACCTCCTCCTTTTCAATCTGTACAGTTGCCATGGTCTCACTACTTGATTCCTTCAATTTCATAGATTTCATGCCAGCTTCCTTTAGTAAATACAGACGCAAAAAACCTATTTAAGATCTCCCCCATTTCCTTTGGTTCCGCACAAAGCCGACCACTCTGATCTTCAAGAGGACCAATTTTATCCCTTACAATCCTTTTGCTCTTAATATACTTGTAAAAGCTCTTTGGATTATCCTTCACTTTGACTGCCAAGGGAACCTCATGTCTTCTTTTTGCCCTCCTGATTTCTTTCTTAAGTATTTTCTTGCACTTCTTATACTCCTCAAGCACCTGATTTACCCCCTGTTTCCTATACATTTCATACAACTCCCTCTTCTTCTTTATCAGAGTTGCAATATCCCTTGAGAACCAAGGTTCCTTATTCCTATTCAATTTGCCTTTAATCCTGACAGGAACATACAAACTCTGCACTCTCAAAATTTCCCCTTTGAAGGCTTCCCACCTACCAATCACATCTTTGCCAGAGAACAACCTGTCCCAATCCACGCTTTTTAGATCCTTTCTCATTTCTTCAAATTTGGCCTTCTTCCAGTTCAGAACCTCAACCCTAGGACCAGATCTATCCTTGTCCATGATCAAATTGAAACTAATGGCGCTATGATCACTGGAACCAAAGTGCTCCCCTACACAGACTTCCGTCACTTGCCCTAATTCGTTTCCTAACAGGAGATCCAATATTGCATCCCCTCTAGTTGGTCCCTCTATATACTGATTTAGAAAACTTTCCTGAACACATTTTACAAACTCTAAACCATCTAGACCCCTAACAGTATGGGAGTCCCAATCAATGTATGGAAAATTAAAATCCCCTACCACCACAACTTTATGTTTCCTGCAGTTGTCTGCTATCTCTCTGCAGATTTGCTCTTCCAAGTCTCGTTGACTATTGGGTGGTCTGTAATACAATCCCACTAATGTGGCCATACCTTTCCTGTTTCTCAGCTCCACCCATAAGGACTCAGTAGACAAGCCCTCTAATCTGTCCTGCCTGAGCACTGCTGTAATATTTTCCCTAACAAGCAATGCTACTCCCCCACCTTTCATTCCTCTGCCTCGATCACATCTGAAACATCGGAACCCCGGAATATTAAGCTGCCAGTCCTGCCCCTCCTGTAGCCAAGTTTCACTGATTGCTACAACATCATAATTCCACGTGTCAATCCACGCCCTCAACTCATCTGCCTTCCCCGCAATACTCCTAGCATTGAAATATATACACCTCAGAAGATTTTTACCACCACTCACTACCTTTCTATCAGCGGACTTGCTTAAACTTTCAATATCATTTATTTTCACCCCAGCCACACTGTCAGCCATGATCATAATAAATGGTGGTGCAGGCTCGAAGGGCCAAATGGCCTACTCCTGCACCTATTTTCTATGTTTCTATGTCTCACAGCTGTTATTACAATACACCACTGTACTCTAAAGTCAAAAACAAAGTGGAACAGTGGATGTTCAATGGAGCAGAGTGAGAAACCAGAGACGGGAGACCCATGGCAGAACTTCAGTCTCTGGACGGTGGGAGGTGTAAGAGGATATGACAAGGAGCAGGGAAACAGCTGTTGTGACAGAGTGGCAGCTTTTGGATGCTGAGTGACAGAGAAAAAAATTAAGTTGAATTTGACTTGACAGAAAGAATGCCCGTTGAAATTGCATATATTAATTGTGGAAGCTTGCTGTGTTAAACTGGCAACTTGAGTTCTCTTTAAAAATATTGACTGAATTGATACCATTTGGCAGGGGGAGCCAATACTTGTAAATGCTTTCAATGCAGTTTTTACCCAGAAATCTCTGAGCTTAAAATGTACCATCACTGCGAGTCAAGTGCATGGGTGCTGAGTGTCCAAAGTTATGCCCAAAGACGTGTATGGTTTCAGTAGACAAAAGGCTCTGGAAATGTGTACGCTGGACTTCTCAGGAACAACTGAGATCTTCCTGTCGAATCCTAAGGATTTGGGATTTGTACGAAAATTATGATTGTGAATTTATCAGGCATAAAGAACATACAATGTATCTTCAACTTAAGTAGATAAATGATTTTCTACCAATCAAAGTGGAACATTAAGATGTCCGATGACAAGAGCCAGCTAATGTCTATACCTCAGTAGCTAGCGGGAATAGTTGAGACTGAGTCCCAAAAGGAACAGCTGGGTACAGTTCCTCAACAGATCACCTTTTTGAGTTCCCCAGCATCAATCATCTCAGGTCATGGTGATCAGAAAGTGTCCAGGAGCAGCCATGTGCTCCTGATTGGGCAGTGAGACATGTCCAGAATGGTTAAGCTATATGAACGGACAGATACACACTGAGCCAAATCACAGATAGAAATAGACAGGTAGGAATTTGATGCTGAGTCCAGATGCCTGAACTATGACAAGATGAAAGTTGAGGATTTTTTTCTCTTAGCTTGTAGCAAGCCTCACAGTAACAGTGCGATGTCAAGGATCAGCTTGGAGACTAAAACTGTTTCATGAGGCATGCTGTCCTTTATCCATTGATATTTTTGTAAACTTTTTACAGAGTACAAAAGACAAAGCATTTGTCTACGGTAATCTCAAGCACAACAACTCATCAGTTCAGCTCTGAATGTCAGTTCACCAGCACTGGAATACCATCAATCTTTGAATGCTAGATAACACCTAGATGGATACCGCACCACTCATAGCAAAGAGAACCTGGACATGTCTCTGGCATGACCCTGCCCGCATCTCATACACCCGTTCCCCCAACCCCAAACCTGTTTTTGGGACAACACTCCTGTCATCTCTGTGGTACCCTTCCACTACTCCACACCCATTGCAAATAACCTCTCCATCCTTCCCACATCTCTGAGATGTCTCCTTTCTTCAGTGCTCCATGCTCCCATTTCTTGGACATCCTTTTCCTGTCCTACACATGGTTCTGGGACACCATCTCCTTCACCCCTCTTTATGAGCACCTTTGCCATTCCTTACAACCCCCCCACCCACACGCATCTCTGGAAACCCCTTTCCCTTCGCCACAACATCCTACTCCGACTCTGCGAAGTCCCCACCTGACCAACCTCCACTCAGTCTCTTTGAAACCCATTTCACTCCACCCTCATCCCACCCCCTTCTCTGGCATGCCCCATTCCCCATACTCCGTCTCTGAGCCACACCTTCCCCTACTCCCGTCTCTTTGGATCGTCCCTTTTGACCCTGTCCTCTCGGTTGAGTTTCTGAGATGCCCCTCCTCCACCACTCCGGTCTCTGGGACAAATCGTTTCTTCCCTGCTGCACCCTCTTTGCCTTGTTTTTCCCCCTTCCCACTATCTGGGATGCCAACTCTGCCTCCCTGAATCCAGCTTCCATGAGACAACCCCATCCCCACCATCCTGCCTGTCTCTGGAATTTCCCATTCCATCCTCCCATCTCTCGGTTTTCCCACCTCTGGTCTCCAGGTCGCCCCACTTTGTCTAACACCTTCCCTTCCCACGTCTCCCATTCTCTGTGACATACCCTTCCCTCATTGTCCTTTAACTTAATTTCCCTTCAAAAACCCCCTTCCCTCTATCTCCCGGCTGACAGCTCCCCCTACCATCTCTGGGTAACTCCAATACCTCTCGTCTTTCCCATCGTATCCACCTTTCCCATTCCCTTGTTCTTGGGACCTTTACCCTACCTCCAGCATGGCCACTATACACTCAACCTCTGGGAACTTCTTTAATCTCTGTCCCCTTTCTTCTCATTATTGAAACATGCTCTCCCCACTCACTGAGACACTTCCATAAAACCATAAGATAAACGAGCAAGAGCAGAATCAGATTATTTGGCCCATGGAGTTTGATTTACCATTTCATCATGGCTGATCCAATTTTCATCTCAGCCCCAATGTCCTACCTTCTCCCTGTATCCCTTCATTCCCTGACCAATCAAGAATCTGTCAACATCTGCCTTAAATATACATAAAGGCTTGGCCTCCACGGCTGCTTATGGCACATAATTCCACAGATTCACCACTTTCTGGCTAATGAAATTCCTCATCTTCATTCTAAACAGCCCTCTATTCTGAGGCTTAGCCTCTCCAACCAGAGGAAACATCTTCTCCACATCCACTCTATCAAGGTCTTTCACCATTTGTTAATTTTCAATCAGGTCATCCCTCATTCTGAATTCTAGTGAATGCATGCCCAGAGCCATTGAACACACTTCATATGACAAGCCATTCAATCCAGGAATCATTTTTGTGAACCCTTTCCAGTTTCAGCACATCCTGTCTAAGATAAGGGGCCTAAAACAGCTCACAGTACTCCGTGAGGCCTCACCAATGCTTCATAACAGTCTTAACATTACATCCCTGCTTTTATATTCTAGCCCTCTTGAAATGAATACTAACATTGCATATGCCTTCATCACCACAGAGTCAATCTTCAAATTAACCTTTAAGGAATCCTTCACAAGGACTCCCAAGTCCCTTTGTGCCTCAGATTGTTGTATTTTCTCTCCATTTAGAAAATAGTCCACCCTTTCATTTCTTCTTCAAAAGTGCATGACCATACACTTCCCAACACTGTATTCCATCTGCCATTCTTTACCCATTTATATACTCATTCTCCTAATCTGCCTGTCCTTCTGTAGACTCTGCTTTGTCAAAACTACCTCCCCTCCACCTCCCTTTATATCATCTACAAACTTTACAACAAATCCATCAATTTCACCATCCAGATCACTGGCAGGCTCCCTCTATTTCCATTCTTTCCTTCCTGCCAATCAGCCTTGCTAGAATCTTTCCTGAAATACCATGGACTTGTGGCTTGCTAAGCAGCCTCATGTGTGGTACCTTGTCAAACACCTTCTGAAAATACAAGAACCCATCATCAACAGATTCCCCTTTGTCTATGCTGATTATTATTTCTTCAAATAATTCCAACAGATATGCCAGGCAAGATCTTCCCTTGAGGAAACCACACTGACTATGGCCTATTTTATCATGCACCTTCAGGTACCTGAGAACTCATCCTTAATATTAGAATCTTCCCAACCACCGGGGTCAGACTAACTGGCCTATAGATTCCTTCTTTTGCCTCTCTCCCTTCTTGAACAGTGGAGTGATATTTGCAATTTTCCAGTCTTCCAGAATCATTCCAGAATTTACTGATTCTTGAAGATCATTACTAATGCCTCCACAGTCTCTTCACCCACCTCTTTCAGAACTCTGGAGTGTACACCTGCTGGTCCAGGTGACTTAACTATGTTCAGGCCTTTCAGTTTTACAATAACTTTCTATACTTATGTTAACTTAATATACTTCATGTTGCCTGACACCTGGAACTCCCACCATACTGCTATTGTCTTCCACAGTGAAGACTGATGTATAAGTATACAATTTATGTGCTTTTTCATTGTTCCCCATTACTACCTCTCCAGCATTGTTTTCCAGCAGTCCAATATCCACTCTCACCTCTCTTTTACACTTTAGGTATCTGAAGAAACTTTTGCTATCCTCTTTAATGTTGTTGCTTAGCTTACTTTTATATTCCATCTTCACCTTCTTAATGACTTTTCAAATTGTCTTTTGCTGGTTTTTAAAATCTTCTCAATCCTCTAACTTCCCAGTAATTTTTGCTCTATTATATGCTCTCTCTTTGGCTTTTACGTTGGCTTTGACTTCTCTTGTTAGCCACAGTTGTGGCATCTTTCCTTTAGAATACTTCTTCCTCTTTGGGATGTATATATCTTGTGCCTTCTGAATTGCTTCCAGAAATTCCAGCCATTGCTGTTCTGACATCATCCCTGCCAGTGTTCTTTTCCAATAATTTCTGGCCAACTCCTCTCTCATGTCTCTGTAATTCCCCTTACTCCTGTGTAATACTGATACACCCAATCTAGAATAGCTGATTCCCTAGTGGCTCAACCACGAGCTGCTCTAAAAGCCATCTCGTAGGTATTCTAGAAATTTCCCTTCTGTAATCCAGCACCAATCGCATTTTCTATCACCCGTTGTAATTTGTAGGCTATGTCCTCAAAAGTGGTTGGGGTTCTATATACAACTCCCATAAGAGTCTTTTTATCCTTGCGGTTGCTTAGCTGTATCCACGATTCAACATCTTCCAGCTACCTTCTAATGATTTGATTTCATTTTTTATCAGCAGAACAACACCACCCCCTCCGCCTTCCTGCCTCTCCTTACAATACATTGTGTATCCTTGGACATTTAAGCTATAACCTTCCAGCAATAATTCAGTGATGCCTTCAACATCATGCCTCTCTGCAACCGTGCTGCAAGTTCATCTGCCTTATTCTGTATACTGTGTGCATTCAGATACAACACCTTCAGTATTCACCTTTTTCGTACTTGTCCGTCTTCCATTTAAACTGATCCAGTTGACTGTGGTTTTGTACTACCAACAGTCTCTCCTCACTGCTTAATGCCTGTTTGTAAACCAGCTACCTTATCATCAGCACTATGATCCACCTTTCCAAAGATATTACTTGCATTTCAATATAGGGATCTCAGGACATTAGTCGCACCATTTTTGATTCGTAACATTGTCTGAAGTCTTACCAACATCTGCCTCCACAACCTCTCCACTTACTGTCCTGGCACACTGGTTTCCATCCCCCTGCAACTCTAGTTTAAACCCCACTGTGCACCATTAACAAACCTTACTGCTAGGACAGTAGTCCCCTTCCAGTTCAGGTGCAACCAGTCACTTCTGTACATGTCCCACCTTCCCTGGAAGAGAGCCCAATGATCCAAAAATCTTATGCCCCCCCCCCCCCAAACCAACTCGTCATCTCAACTGAAGGTACATCAGCGAGTTCACATTGGGGAGAAGCCATTCACCTGCTCAGACTGTGGGAAGGGATTCATTTACCAAACTTACCTGAAACAATATCAGCCAATTCACACTGGAGAGAGGCTGTTCATCTGTTCTCAATGTGGGAAAGGATTTTCTCAGTCATGCAACCTTTTGACACACTACTGAGTTCACGCTGGGGAAAGGCCATTCATCTGCTCTGAATGTGAGAAGGGATTCAGTCACTCGTCCCACCTTCGGAAGCACTGCCGAGTTCACACTGGGGAGAAAGTTTAAGGAAGTTGCATGCTGGATATTTAACCATCACAGTTACCAAATCCAAAGGCAAGTTTACAAGTGACTGTTGGTGTCAAACTCTGCAGTTATTGCTGCTGCTAACTATACCCAGTTCTGCACCCTGGTACTGGGCATGGGAGGAGTTTCTTCTGATGTTCACATTTAATGGGGCTGGAGTTTAATATTCTGGATTTGTGACAAATAGATCAGTTTTATTTTAAACTCTGTCTCAAGTACTCAGTGAACCTACAATATATCCAATATTAGGGAGTCAACTGCCTAGCTGGTTCCTGCCAGTATTTCTGTTCCATATCAGCCCTTTTAAATCCTTCCCTGTGATTCACCTCTCGCTCTCCCTATGGTGATGGGTTCCAAACAGTCCCCATTCTGTAGGTGAAAAGGTTTCCCCTTGAATTTCCTGCATGACTTTCTGCAGACTGAAGAAGACAAGCTGACTGCATGTTCTTTGTCCCTCAGATCAGATCTCTGGGCCGAGGATGCATGACATTGTCAGTTACCCACCTTATTCCCTGTCCATTTCAATGTAATGGGTCTGTTATGTACCCCGTAATGGGTTAAAGAATCAGCAGAAATGGAAAACACCTGGAGTCTAGTATTGCTGTGAATAAATGCTATTTTATTAATAACTATGTAATAAAGTAATATGAAAATCAGGTAAATCAACCAGGTTAGCAAAGTTCATGCATATATAAGTGTGGAAATATAAAAGCCAAGCTTCTTCAAGCTTAGGAGGTAATTGGATATGTAGCCCCCCGGCCCGCCTCAGGGTCTCTCGGCTCGCTGTCGTCCTCCGCAGTAACATAAAAGACGAAACCCCCTTACAGATACATTCTTACGATGATAGCTAAAGGAAGTCAGTTCAGTTCGTATTACAGGTATTGAGTTGAGTAGTGTTGGAGAGAGAGGTGTGTTGGTTGTTCAAGTACGCCGATGCCGTATCTTCCCGTTGTCCTCCAAAGTCCTTTAAAGTCACCGAATGTGACCACATAAAAGGGGACACACTGATAACTTCCCACCAGCCACTCCTTTACACACTGCGAGAGCCACTGATCGATTCTCCCGATCGATCCACAAAACCCACCCTTCTGTGGGCATACAAAGCTCAACCAGTATCCAAATATGTGTGTGTCTGGCTAACAACCAGCTGACCTTGTATTTATCCGAACATGCTGCACACCAGCTGTCCATCACATAACGCCACCCTTGGTCACCATGGTGACCCACAGGCTCTCTCTCTCTCCAAATCAGTTGCACCCTCTCTCTCTTTTTAAAGATACAGTCCATAAGGGATAATTCAGGATACCGTCACAAGTCATCTCTGCTTCCAAGGGCAGTGTCCCACACAGCGGAGTTGTTAGAATACACCACTGTTCTCTAGAGTCTGAAAACAAAACATGGAACAGTAAATTGGATATTCAGTGAAACAAGGTGAGAAACCAGAGACAGGCCAGCACAGGGCAGAGTTTCAGTCTCTGGACAGTGGGAGGTGTAAGAAGAAATAACGAGGAGCAGGGAAACAGGGGGGGAGGGATGGCAATGAATGACAGAGTGGCAGCATTTGAAACATTTGGCCCACAATGTTGTGCCGACCCTTAAACCCTACCTCCCATATCACCTTAAATTCCTCCATATACCTGTCTAGCAGTCTCTTAAATTTCACTAGTGTATCTGCCTCCACCACTGACTCAGGCAGTGCATTCCACGCACCAACCACTCTCTGAGTAAAAAAACCTTCCTCTAATATCCCTCTTGAACTTCCCACCCCTTACCTTAAAGTCATGTCCTCTCATATTGAGCAGTGGTGCCCTGGGAAAGAGGCGCTGGCTATCCACTCTATCTATTCCTCTTAATATCTTGCACACCTCTATCATGTCTCCTCTCATCCTCCTTCTCTCCAAAGAGTAAAGCCCTAGCTCCCTTAATCGCTGATCATAATGCATACTCTCTAAACCAGGCAGCATCCTGGTAAATTTCCTCTGTACCCTTTCACATCTTTCCTATAGTGAAAGAACTGGACACAGTACTCCAAGTGTAGCCTAACCAGAGTTTTATAGAGCTGCATCATTACCCCGCAACTCTTAAACTCTAACCCTCGACTTATGAAAGCTAACACCCCATAAGCTTTCTTAACTACCCTATCTATCTGTGAGGCTTTTCACATTCTTTGTCAATGATTTACGTAATGGAATTGATGTCTTTGTGGCAAAGTTTGTGTAAGATATAAAGATAGATGAAGGGGTCGGTAGTGCTGTGGAAGCAATGCAATTCAGACAGATTGGAAGAACGGGCAAAAAAGTGGCAGATGGAATACAGTGTTGGGAAATGTATGATAATGCATTTTGGTAAAAGGAACAATAGTGCAGACTATTAGCTAAATGATAAGAAGGTTCAAACTTCAGAGGTGCAGAGGGACTTGGTGCAAGACTCCCAGAAGGGTAATTTACAGATTGAGTCTGTGTAAAGAAGACAAATGCAATGTTGGCATTTATTTCAAGGGGAATAGAATATAAAAGCATGGAGATCATGCTGAGTCTTTATAAGACACTAGTCAGGCCACAATTGGGAGTCTTGTCAACAGCTTTGGGCCCCATATCTCAGGAAGTATGTGTTGTCGTGGGAGAGAGCCCAGAGGAGGTTCGCAAGGATCACTGACGGAATGAAGGGGTTAATATCTGAGGAGTGTGTGGCAGCTTTGTGCTTGTACTCACTGGAAATTAGAAGAATGTGTGGGGATCTCATTGAAACCTGATAAATGTTCGAAGGACTAGGTAGGGTGGATGTGGAGAGGATGTTTTCTGTGGTGGGGGTATCCAGAACTAGAAGGCACAGCCTCAAAATTGAGGGGTGACCTTTCAAAACAGAGGTAAGGAGGGATTTTTTTTTAGCCAGAGTAGTAAATCTGTGGAATGCTCTGCCACAGTGGAGGCCAAATCCATGCAAATATTTAAGGTGGAAATTAATCGTTTCCTGATCTGTCAAAGGATATGGTAAGAAGGTGGGTGAATGGTGTTGATTGGGATCTGGGATCAGCCATGATGGAATGGTGGAGCAGACTCAATGGACTGAATGGCCTAATTCTGCTCCTATGTCTTATGGTCTTGTAGACTTCCCAAGTGAATGTGAATGAGAAATGCCAACACCATGGGGAGGACAAGGGGTGTAGGGGTACCCCAGAGATGGCAGGGTGAACTGTCAGCCAAGAGATACAGTGGAAGGGGGTGACTGAAGGGAAATTAAGTGGGATGGACGATGGGGGATGAGTATGTCTCAGGGAATGGGAGACGGGGCAGGGGAGGCTGTTAGCCAGAAAGAGGTGCCCCAGAGATGAGGATGGGGAGAACAGAGAGATGGGAGGGCAGATGGGAAGACACAAAGGGGCATCTCAGAGATTTGAGAATTCACAGAGATGGGGGGAGGGCTAATGGTGTAGAGGGCATATCAGAGAGAGGTTACTGGGTAAATGTGCTGTGACAAGTCAGGGCCGAAATTATTTGTCCCAGAGAATGGAGTGGTAGAGGAAGGGCATCCTGGAGACTGAACCAAGAGGATGGGGTCAAAGGAATGTTCCAGAGAGGGGAGTAGGGAACAGTTGTTACTCAGAAATAGGGTTTGGGGAATGGTGCATCCCAGAGAAGGGTGGTGGGATAAGGATGGTGTGTCGTGGGCTTCAAAGAGATGTTGAGGGCTGGTCAGGTGGGGACTTTGCAGAGTCAATGTAGGCTGTTGTGGTGAATGGAAAGGGGTTTCCAGAAACATGGGGGAAGGAGTTGTGGGGAAGGGGTCAATGTAGGTGAGAGGGTGGGGGGTTTGTAAGAAATTGCAAAGGTACTCATAAAGTGGGGTGAAACGGGTGACACACGGACAGGTGATGTGAGGGAGATGGTGTCCCAGAAAAAGGTGTAGGAGGGGGAGGGGGAGGAGAACATCCAAGAGATGCGGGGTGTGGAACATTGGGGAAAGGGGACATCTCAGAGATGTGGGAAGGATGGAGGGGTTATTACAGAGATGGGTGTGGAGTGGTAGAAGGGTTCCCCAGAGATGGCAGGGGTGTTGTCCCAGAAACAGGTTTGGGGGTGGGGGGAAGGGGTGTATGAGACACGCAGGCAGGGTCGTGCCAGAGACATGTCAGGTTTTCCTTTCTATGACGGTGTGGTATTCATCTAGATGCAATCTCATTTCTCCAAAGCCACATATATAATCTCTGGCAATCCAGTGCTAGTGAACTGATCCAGAGCAGAACTCATGAATTGTGCTTGAGGTTACTGCCACACTCCTGCTCTGTTTCCCAGCTCCTCATCATATCCTTTTGCACCTCACACTGTCCAGAGCCTTTTGTACTCTGTAAAAAGTTTACAAAAGCTATCTATGGGTGAAGGACAGCATGCCGCATAGTTTTAGTCTCCAAGGTAATGTCTAACATCTCTCTGTTACAGTGAGGCACACCACAAGCTAAGAGAACAAATCCTCAACTTCTATTGATCACAGTTCAGGAATCTGGATTCAGCATCAAATCCCCCTGTTGTCTGTATCATGTTGGGTTAATTCTGTCCGTCATTGATCTGCGATTTGGCTCAATGTGTATCTGTCCATTCCTAGAGCTAACAGTTTTGGACATGTCTCACTGCCCAACCAGGAGCACACGGTATTTACACAGCTGCTTCTGGAGACTTTCTGATCACTGTCACTGAGGTGATTGATGGTGGAGAACTTACAAAGGTGATCTGCTGCTGAACCAAAGGTGACATGAAAGGTTTGTTTTCCTGTGCAGCTCTAATTGTCATTTTCATTCTTTCTTTTAGGCCTCAGTCTCAACTATTCCCATTAACTACCAAGGGATGGACATCAGCTGTTCCCATTAACTACCGAGGGATAGACATCAGATGGTTCTTGTCATCAGACCTGATCTCAATGTTCCACTTCAATTGGTAGAAAATTATTTAACTACTTAACTTGAAGATACTTTAAAAGTTCTTCATGTCTGATAAGGTTGGAACTATGTTTTTCGAGTAAGTCCCAAATCCCTTAGGTTTACATAGCATAATCTCAGCTGTGCCTGGGAAGTCCAGCACACCCATTCCCAGAGCCTTTTGTCTACTGAAACCATACGTACCTTTGAGCAGAACTTAGAACACAAGGCAGCTGCATACTTGATTCACAGTGATAGTACATTCTTAAGCTCAGAGATTTCTGGGTAAGGACAGTGCCACTGAAAGCATCTGCTAAATGATACCAATCCGGTGAATATTTTTATGAGAACTCAGCTGCCAGTTTAACACAGCAAGCAATATACTCCATGTCAACAGGCATTCTGGGTGTCAACAATCAAATTCAATCTAATTTTTTTTCTGTGTCAATCAGGTTCAGAATGTTACTACTCTGTCATTTGTTGCCACACTCCTGCTGTTTCCCTGCTCATCATATCCTCTTACAACTCCCACTGTTCAGACTGAAACTCAGCCCCGTGCTGACCCGTTTCTGGTTTATCACCCTGCTCCATTGAACATTCAACACCTATTCTGCTTCCAGTCTTCATGTGTACAGTGGTGTATTCCAACAACCGCGCTGTATGAGACATAGCCCTTTGGAAGTGAAAATGACCCATAACTTTGAAATGAGCAGGGAATAATGTGTTAAACTACCACATTGCTGGAGGAACTCAGCAGGCCAGGCATCTACAGAAAAGAGTAAATAGTTGACGTTTCAGGAAATCTCGCTTTTTCTGGTGGACGGAGCGCAAGTGCTCAGCAAAGTAGTCTACCATTCTACATCTGTCCACCAGAAAAAGAAGGAGCACCTAGTGGTCATTATTTCAATTCTGCTTCCCTTTCCCATTCCAACAAGTAAGTCTATGGCCTCCTCTACTGCTGCAATGAGGATGCAATCAGGTTGGATGAGCAACACCTGGGTAGCCTCCAAACTAATGGCTAGCACATTGATTTTCTGAACTTCTGGTAATTGTCCTGCACTTCAACATTCCCCCATTCCTGTTTCTCTCGCTCACCTCATCTCTTCACATGTCCATCTCATCCCTTCCCTATCTTCCATGGTCCTCAAACATCTCCTATCAGATTCCTTCCCCCCCCCCCATATCTCAGTCACCAATCAACTTTCCAGCTCTTTACTTCACATCTCTCCCTCTCCTGCTTTCACCTACAGCATTTTACTTCTGCCTCCCCTTCCCTCAGCTTCTTGCTCTGACTTGTCACCTTTTTTCCCCAGTCCTGATGAAGGGCCTCAGCCTGAAACACTGACTGTTTACTCTTTTCTATAGATAATTTGAGTAAACTACTCTTCTTTGGCCCAGAGATTTGGGGGACAAACAACATTTCAGACATACTGTAACTGCATTCAGCTCGTCTTCTTCTTCAAGAAATTCACGGGAAACCTCTTCACCTACAGAGTGGTGACTGTTTGGAACCCATCACCACAGGGAGAGTGAGAGGTGAACAGCAGAGGAGGATTTAAAAGGACTGTCATGGAACAAAAATATTGGCAGGGACCTCCTGGGCAGAGTTGATTTCCTAAAGTGCACTGGATGTGTTGTAGATTCACTGAGTAATTGAGACAGAATTTAAAATAAAACTGATTTATTTGTACAGATCCAGAATATTAAACTCCAGTCCCATTAAATGTGAACATCAGCAGAAGAAACTCCTCCCAGTCCCAGTGACCAGGGTGCAGAAATGGGTGTGGTTGGCAGCAGCAATAATTGCAGAATTCAACACCAACAATCACTTGTGAACTTGCCTCTGGATTTGATAACTGTGATCCAGCATGCAGATTTAAATTTTCTCCCCAGTGTGAAGTCCGTAATGCTTCCGAAGGTTGGATGAATGATTGAATCCCTTCCCACATTCAGGGCAGGTGAACGGCCTCTCCACAGTGTGAACTTGATAGTGGGCCACAAGGTTGCATGACTGAGAAAATCCCTTCCCACATTCAGAGCAGGTGAACGGCCTCTCCCCAGTGTGAACCCGCAGATGTTGCTTCAAGTTAGCTGGTCGACCGAATCCCTTCCCACAGTCTGAACAGATAAACGGTCTCTCCCCAGTGTGAACTCGCAGATGTTGCTTCAGGTCAGATGATCGAGTAAATGCCTTCCCACAATGTGAACAGGTGAATGGCTTCTCCCCAGTGTGAACTCGCTGGTGCACCAGCAAATTAGATAACTGAGTGAATCCCTTCCCACAGTCATAGCAGGTGAATGGTCTCTCTCCAGTGTGAACTCGTTGATGTTCCTTCAGGTGAGATGAGTGACTGAATCCCTTCCCACAATGTAAGCAGGTGAATGGTTTCTCCCCAGTGTGAACTCGCTGGTGTGCTAGTAGGTTAGATAACTGAGTGAATCCCTTACCACATTCAGAGCAGGTGAACGGCCTCTCTCCAGTGTGAACTCGCAAATGTTGCTTCAGGTCAGATGATCGACTAAATGCCTTCCCACAGTCTGGGCATGTGAATGGTTTCTCCCCGGTGTGAACTCGCTGATGCGCCCGTAAATTAGATAACTGAGTGAATCCCTTCCCACAGGCTGAACAAGTGAATGGTTTCTCCCCAGTGTGAATTCGCTGATGAACCTTCAATTGAGATGATCGATTGAATCCCTTCCCACATTCAGAGCAGGTGAACGGCTTCTCCCCAGTATGCACTTGATAGTGGGCCACAAGGTTGCATGACCAAGAAAATCCCTTCCCACATTCAGAGCAGGTGAACGGCCTCTCTCCAGTGTGAACTCGGTGATGTTGCTTCAGGTCAGATGAGTGACTAAATCCCTTCCCACAGTCTGAGCAGGTGAACGGCCTCTCCCCCGTGTGAACTCGCTGATGCACCTCCAAGTGAGATGAGCGACTGAATCCCTTCCCACAGTGTGAGCAGGTGAATGGTTTCTCCCCGGTGTGAACTCGCTGGTGTGCTAGTAGGTTAGATAACTGAGTGAATCCCTTTCCACAGTCTGAGCAGGTGAATGATTTCATCCCATTGTGAACTTGATGGTGCGCCAGTAGGTTAGATAACTGAGTAAACCGTTTCCCGCAATCTGAGCAGGTGAACGGCCTCTCCCCAGTGTGAACTCGCTGATGTACCTTCAATTGAGATGACCGAGTGAATCCCTTCCCACAGTCTGAGCATGTGAATGTCCAATCCCCAGTGTGGACTGACTGGTGTGCCAGCAGGTCAGATGATCGATTGAATTCCTTCCCACAATCTGAGCAGGTGAACAGCATTTCCCCAGTGTGAACTCGATGATGTACCTTCAGATGAGATGAGTGAATCCCACAGACCAAGCTGGTGAACAGCCACTCTCCTATGTACTCACTGGTGTACCTGTAGATAGGATGACTGAGTGAATCACTTCCAGAGTCTGAACAAATGAACAGCCTCTCCACAGTGAAACTTGCACATGCGCCAGCAGATCAGATGATCAGGTGAATCTCATCCCACACAAGGAACAGTTTCTGTCCCCTGTGAACTCACTGGTGACTTTGCAGATTGCCAGAGTGAACCTCTTGCTATAGACAGAGCAAGTGAACAGCCCCTCACTGCTGTGAGTTTTCTGTCATATCGTCAGCTTGGATGACAGAATGAATTACTTCCCGCAGACAGAACAGATCAACAAATGCTTGTTGTTCTTAGCACCCCGGTTCCAGTGGACTCACTGAGTTCAAAGAGAAAACTTCATTTCAGACACAAAGCACATTTCCCGCTGGGATGAGATACTTCTTCATCTCCTAGGGTCGACAAGATATAGTGTGTTACAAGGAAAATATCTGGTCACTCCATAAATATCTGGTCAGAGGCATTAGAACTAATGTGTTGTTGTGCTTGAGATTCCTGCACACAGATTCTTCATCGTTGCTAACCTGTAAAAAGATTTACAAAAGACATCAATGAGTGAAGGACAGCATTTCAGATGAGATCATTTTAGTCTCGATGGTGATGTCTGACATCATACTGTTACAGCGAGTTCAACTGACTATCTTTCTGTCTGTGTCAGACTGGGCCATTCCTCCGTCTTTAATCTGTGACGTGCTTCAGTCTGTCTCTCTCTATTAGTATTATTTCAAGTTCCGGTCATGTCCCACAACACTACAAAGAGCACATGATATTACACGGCTGATCCTGGAGACTTTCTGATTACTCTGACCCACTCCCCCACCGTCCAAGGTGACTGATGGTGATGAACTCATCAACAATAATGACAATGAATATGAAGGGGAGGGCAGTTGTCTTTCCCATTGGATTGTGGCACCTTTGTGATATGAAAGCTGCAGGTCACTTGTTACCCAGAAGAAAGGTGTTTGATATCACTCTGTACCCAGAGATAATAGTACAAAACATATTCTCAAAGGTCCAGATAAAGAGTTTGAAAATCAAGGTGATTTTCTCAAGAATTAAATCTAATGGAAGGATTTTGTTTTTTCTCCCCCCATACAGCACTAATTGACATTTTCATTGACTGGAAGGTAGTCTCTACATCCGAGGTTAACTCAGAAGTATATTTTTGTTCTGAATTCCTAATCCTTGGACTTAGATAGCTAGAGTTCGGCAGTGTCTCACAGATCCATCCGTTACCATTCCCTCTGCCTGCACTTTCGAACACACCCTAAGGACTCATGGAGAAAATGCTAGATTATCATCCATGGTTGACTCTATACCCAAATAAAAATACACAGAAGCTGACGGCAGACTATATTTCAAGAACTCCCACAACATGACAGGCGCTGATGGAGTACCTGGCAGGGCTCTGAAAACCTGTGTGAACCAACTGGCTGGAGTGTTCAAAGACATTTTCAATCTCTCATTGCTACAGTCAGAGGTTCCAACCTGCTTCAAAAGAACAGCAATCATACCAGTGCACAAGAAGAGCAGGGTGAACTGCCTTAAACACTATCATCCAGTAGCAATCATATCTATGATGATGAAGTGCTTTGAGTGGTTGGTTATGGTTAAAAGCAACTCTTATCTCAGTAAAGACATGGACTCATTGCATTTTGCCTCTTGCCAGAATAGGCCTTAAGCAGATGCGATCTCATTGGCTTTTCTTGCAGCCTTGGATTGCCTGGATAACACTAATACTTATGTCAGGATTCTCTTTCTTGACTACACCTCAGCGTTTATCTCAACCATTCCTAAAGTTCTGATCGAAAAGCTCCAAAACCTCGGACCTTTGTACCTCCATCTGCAAATGGATCCTGAACTTCTTCACCAGAAGACCATAATCTCTATGTTGACTTCTCCACCTTGCTGACAATCAACACTGCTGCACCTCAAGGTTGTATGCTTAGCCCACTGCTGTACTCCCTGTACACCCACGACTGTGTGGCTAGGCACAGCTTTAAGTACCATCTTTACTGGCTACAAGGACAGCTATACAGTCACAAATTCCTCAGATAGGACACTGCCAGACACTCTGAACCAGTTCTTTTCTCGCTTTGACAGTCAGAATGGAGAAGTTGGCATCCAGTCAGCACTAACAGAGAAGGATGACCCTATACAATTACACCAACTCCAGGTCAGATCCGCCCTGCGTGGAGTCAATGTGAGGAAAGCAGCTGGCCCAGATGGAGTCACCGGAAGGATTCTTAAGGACTGCGCAGATCAACTAGCGGGAGTATTTACTACCATCTTCAACCTCTCGCTACTACAATCTGTAGTCCCCACCTGCCTTAAGTCAGCCACAATAATACTCATATCAAAGAAAAGTACAGTGAACTGCCTTAATGACTATCGCCCAGTTGCTCTAACTCCTATCATCATCAAATGTTTTGAGAGACTCATACTGTCTTATATTAAGTCTGCCATACCTGCTGACCTTGATAAGTACCAGTTTGCGTATCGTGCAAACAGATCGACAGAGGATGCAGTCATCACAGCTCTCCACACAGCCCTGGATCAGGATAACACCTGTGTAAGAATGCTGTTTGTGGACTACAGCTCAGCTTTTAATATAGTCACCCCCTACGAACTGGTGCACAAATTGAGCAACCTGGGCCTTGGCAGTTCACTGTGCTCATGGATACTGGATTTTCTGAGTAACAGACCCCAAAGTGTCAGGATAGGAGAACACACATCATCTACTCTCATCCTGAACACCGGTACACCACAGGGATGTGTTCTCAGCCCCATCCTCTATTCTCTTTTCACCCATGACTGCTCTACCATTCATTCCACCAACACCACTGTCAACACCACCCTAATTAGGTATCATATCAGACTGTGATGAGACAGCCTACAGGGAGGAGGTACAGCATTTGACAGAATGGTGTTGTCATAATAACCTGGACTTGAACATCACAAAAACCAAGGAGCTGATAGTAGACTTCAGGAAATCAAAGCACGTCGAGCACTCTGCTCTGCACATATATGGGAAAGAGGTGGAGAGAGTAGAGAGTTTCAAGTTCCTCGGTGTCCACATCTCGGCTGACCTCACCTGGACTGCCCATATCTCTTATCAGGTGGGGAAGGCCCAACAGAGGCTCTACTTCCTAAGGAAGCTAAAGCACGCTCTCCTCCCTCATCACCTGCTGATCAACTTCTATCGGACAACTATAGAGAGTCTCCTGACTTATTGCTGTGCAGTGTGGTTTGCCAGCTGCACAGAACAGAACAGGAAGGACTTGCAGCGGGTGGTGAGGGTAGCAGAGCGGGTTATTGGCACAACATTACCTTCCCTCAGAGACATTTATACTGGCAGACTTCAAAAGAAGGCTACATGTATTTCAAAGGAATTCACTCATCCCGGACATCACCTGTTTTCCCCTCTACCTTCTGGGAAGAGATACAGAGCATTAAGGACGAAAACAAAGAGAGTCCCTAACAGCTTCTACCCACAAGCAGTGAAATGTATAACACCACCTTCCCTTCTCCTTCCCCCTCCTAAGACGGCGGCAGCTAAATGCATCGCACTTCCAGGAATGGCAGGTGTGTAATAGTCCTACCCCCCCCCATCCATATATTATTAATTTTGAACTGCACTCCTGAGGTTTTAGAGTTTATTTTATGTATATTTTCTTTGTTATGCTGCAAAACATTGAGCTGCTAAACTGTGTTTCATTGCTCCACAACAATGACAATAAAGATATTCTTCTTCTTCTTAAAAAATTATGCTGATGACTCAATTATTGTTGGCAGAATTTCAGATGGTGACAAGAAGGTGTACAGCAGCACAATATATCAGCTAGTTGAGTGCTGTCCCAGCAACAACCTTGCACTCAGCATCAAAACTGATGATGGATTTTAGAAAGGGCAAGGCGAGGGAACACAAACTAGTCCTCATAGAGGGAACAGATTGGAAAGAGTGAGCAATTGCAAATTCCTAAGTGTCAACAATTCTGAAGATCTATACTGGGTCCAACATATTGATGCAGATACAAATAAGGCAAGACTGTGGCTACATTTCATTGGGAGTTTGAGAAGATTTGGTATGTCGCCAAAGACACTCACAAATTTCTAACTGGCTACATTGCCCTCTGGTACGGGAAGAGGGTGGGCTACTGCACAGGATCGAAATAAGCTGGAGAGTTGTATGAATCCTGAGCCTTGATGAAGGGGTTCGGCCCAAAAAGTCAACTGCTTACTCTTTTCCATAGATACTGCCTGGCCTGCTGAGTTTCTCCAGCTTTTTGTGGGTATTACAGAGATTTGTAAACTTAGTCAGCTCCATCATGGGCACGAGCCTCCATAGTATCCAGGACATCTTTAAGGAGCGACGCCTGAAAAAGGCAGCATCCATCATGAAGGACCTCGATCACCCAGCATATGCCCTCTTCTCATTGCTACCATCGGGAAGGAGGTACAGAAACTGAAGAATTCCTCAAAGATTCAGGAACAGCTTCTTCCCCCTTGCAATCTGATTTCTGAATGGACATTGAACCCATGAACACCACTGTAATACTTTTTTGCACTACCTATTTCATTTAACTATTTATACAGACCATAAGATATCAGAAAACTAGGCTATTTGGCCCATCGAGTTTCTTCCACCATTACACCACAGTTGATCTTTTCTCCCTCTCGGTGCCAATCTCCTGCCCTTGTCCCATATTCCTCCATGCCCTGACTAATCAAGAATCTATCAATCTCTGCCTTAAATATACTCAACGATTTGGCTTCCACAGGCGCCCGTGGCAACAAATTCCACAACTTCACTACACGCTGGCTAAAGAAATTCCTCCTCATCTCCATTCTAACAGGACACCCCTCTACTCTGAGTGGTTTTGTACTTCCCACCACAGGAAACATCCTCTCCACATCCTCTCTATCAAGGCCTTTCATTCTTCTGAATTCCAGTGAATAGAGGCCCAGAGCCATCAAACACCCTTTGTATGACAAGCTTTTCAGTAATAAGACCATAAGATATAGGAACAGTAGGCCATTCAAGTCTGCTCCACCATGCAATCATGGCTGATCCAATTCCTCCAGTCATCCCCACCCCACTGCATTCTCCCCATACCCTTTGATGTCCTGGCTAATCAAGAACCTATCTATCTCTGCCTTAAATGCACCCAGTGAGTTGGCCTCCACAACCACTCACGGCAACAAATTCCACAGATTTACCACTCCCTGACTAAAGTAATTTCTCTGCATCTCTGTTCTAAATGGATGTCCTTCAATCCTGAAGTCATGTCCTCTTGTCCTCGACTCCCCTACTATGGGAAATAGTTTTGCCATATCTAATCTGTTCAGGCCTTTTAACATTTGGAATGTTTATATCAGATCCCCCCTCATTCACCTGAACTCCAAGGAATACAGCCAAAGAGCTGCCAGGCATTCCTCATATGGTAACCCTTTCATTCCTGGAATCATTCTCGTGAATCTTCTCTGAACCCTCTCCAATGTCAGTATATCCTTTCTACAATAAGGAGCCCAAAACTGCACACAATACTCCAAGTGTGGTCTCATGAGTGCCTTATAGAGCCTCAACATCACATCCCTACTCTTATATTCCATACCTCTAGAAATGAATGCCAACATTGCATTCGCCTTCTTCATCACCAACTCAACCTGGAGGTTAACCTTTAGGGTATCCTGCACAAGGACTCCCAAGTCCCTTTGCATCTCTGCATTTTGAATTCTCTCCCCATCTAAGTAACAGTTCGTCCATTTATTTCTTCCAACAAAGTGCACTTTCCAACATTGTATTTCATTTCCTTTGCCCATTCCCCTAAACTATCTAAATCTCTCTGTTTCCTCAACACTACCCGCTCCTCCACCTATCTTTGTATCGTCGGCAAATTTAGCCACAAATCCATTAATCCCATAGTCCAAATCATTGACGAACATCGTAAAAAGCAGCAGTCCCAACACTGGCCCCTGTGGAACTCCACTGGTAACCGACAACCAGCCAGCCCAGAATAGGATCCCTTTATTCCCACTCTCCATTTTCTGCTGATCAGCCAATGATCCACCCATACTAGTAATTTCCCTGTAATTCTATGGGCTCCTATCTTGCTAAGCAGCCTCCTGTATGGCATCTTGTCAAAGGCATTTTGAAAATCCAACTACACCACATCTACTGCATCTCCTTTGTCTACCCTGCTGATAATTTCCTCAAAAAATTGCAGCAGGTTAGTCAGGCAGGATTTTCCTTTCAGGAAACCATGCTGGCTTTGGCCTATCTTGTCATGTGCCTCCAGGTATTCCGTAATCAAATCCCTAACAATCAATTCCAACAACTTCACAACCACTGATGTCAGGCTAATAAGTCTATAGTTTCCTTTCTGCTGCCTCCCACCCTTCTTAAATAGCGGCGTAACATTTGCAATTTTCCAGTCATCCAGTTCAATGCCAGAATCTATTGATTCTTGAAAGATCATTGTTAATGCCTCTGCAATCTCTCCAGCTACTTCCTTCAGAACCTGAGAGTGCATTACATCTTTCTTAGATAAGGGGCCCAAAACTGCTCTCAATACTCATGTGAGGCCTCACCGATACATTATAATCAATCTGACCTCCTTGCTTTTATATTCTAGTCCTCTTGAAATGAATGCTCATATCACATTTGCCTTCCTCAACCTGCAAATCAATCCCCAGGGAATCCTGCCCATTCTCCTAAACTGTCTAAGCCCTTCTGTAGCCTCTCTACTCCCTCAAAACTACCTGCCCCTCCACTTATCATTATATTGTCCCCAAACATGGCCACAAAGCCATTAATTCTGTCATCCAAGTCATTCACATCTAACATAAAAAGAAGTGGTACCGAGACAGACACCTCTGGAATAGGACTCATAAGCCACTTGAGAGCCCACTAAGTAGATCAACAGAACGAAAACCATCATCCTCGACCTCGAGAGATAGCCACAACGACGACCACTAGTCATCAGCAGCCAACCAAAAAAGTCTCCCTTTATTGCCACACTTTGCCTCCTGCCAATCAACCTCTGCTTTATCCATCTAGTATCTTTCCTGTAATACTATGGGATCAAAACTTGTTAAACAGCCTCATGTGTGGCACCTTCTCAGAGGCCTTCTGAAAATCCAAGTACACAACATCCACTGATTCTCCTTTGTCTATTCTGCTTGTTATTTCTTCAAAGAATTCCAACAGATTTGTCAGGCAATGTTTTCCCTTAAGAAAACCATACTGAATATGGCCTATTTTATCATGTTCATCCAAATACCCTGAAACCATATCCTTGACAATTGACTCCAACATCTTCCAACACCGAGGTCAGGCTATCTGGCCTATAATTTCCTTTCTTCTGCCTCTCTCCCTTCTTGAAGAGCCAAGTGAGATTTACAATTTTCCATTCCTCTGGAACCATGCCAGAATTAATTGATTCTTGAAAAATAATTACAAATGCCTTCACAATCTCTTCAGCCACCTCCTTCAGAACCCTGGAGTGTACATCATGGGGGTCCAGGTGACATATCTACCTTCAGATAACCTTCTCACTAGTCATGGTAACTTTACTTACTACTGCCCCCTTTGAAACTTCTGGCATACTGCTAGTCTCCTCCACAGTAAAGACTGACGCAAAATACTATCCAGTTCGTCCACCATTTCCTTGTTCCCCCATTACTACTTCTCCAGGATCTTTTTCCAGCAGTCCAATATCTACTCTCTTTTACACTTTATATATCTAAAGAGACTTTCGGTAAACCCTTCAATATTATTGGCTAGCTTACCTTCATATTCCATTTTTTCATTTCTTAATGACGTTTTAGTTGCCTTCTGTTGGTTTTTATAAAAGTCCAGATCCTCTAACTTCACACTAATTTTTGCTCTAATATATGCCCTCTCTTTGGCTTTTATGTTGGCTTTGATTTCTCTTGTTCACGGTTGTGTCATGTTGCCTTTATAGTACATTTTGCTATACTTACTGTAATTCGTTTTTTTAATGTATTGCTTGCTACTGCTGCTGCAAAAACAACAGATTTCACGACATATGCCGGTGATATTAAACCTGATTATGATTCTGAAAGACCCGTCCGTACGTCACGCTCCCAGCGACGCGCATGCGCCACAGAAATGACGCCACATCCTTCCCTCATGAGCTCCCCGGGGTCCAGGAACGGATCGTGGGGCTAAGAGAGAGGAACCAGCAATGCCTTGGGATGCGGGGCCACGATGTGTCCGGAGCTCACGACAATTGTCCGCAGTTTGGACGCCAGTGCTGATGAAATCCCCGCCCGGAAACCCGCTCCTACCTACTATCAATCCTCCAGAGCCTGTTGATCGCTGAACACATGCGCGACTTTCAGGCACCATCTTCGACCCTCACGCCTGCGCATTTGATCTCTGTGTCACCGATGGCGAATTCTAAAGCGCTGAGGTTTGTGGGCAAACATGGTGACATGAAAAGCGAGCACTGGTTCCATAAACAACAGGAATTCTGCAGATGCTGAAAATTCAAGCAGCACACATCAAAGTTGCTGGTGAATGCAGCAGGCCAGGCAGCATCTCTAGGAAGAGGTGCAGTCGACGTTTCAGGCCGAGACCCTTCGTCAGGACTAACTGAAGGAAGAGTGAGTAAGGGATTTGAAAGTCAGAGGGGGAGGGGGAGATCCAAAATGATAGGAGAAGACAGGAGGGGGAGGGATGGAGCCAAGAGCTGGACAGGTGATTGGCAAAAGGGGATACGAGAGGATCATGGGACAGGAGGTCCGGGAAGAAAGACGGGGGGGGGGCCCAGAGGATGGGCAAGAGGTATATTCAGAGGGACAGAGGGAGAAAAAGGAGAGTGAGAGAAAGAATGTGTGCATAAAAATGAGTACTGGTTCCATGCCTCATGGCTCAATAGCAGTACATGTTTTCATGTGGAAAACTCAGCACCCAATTTAACACAGCAAGCTCCCACAAACAATATACGCAATGTCAACAGGCAATCCGTGTCAGTTCTAATGAAGGGTCTTGGCCTAAAACATTGACTGCTTACTCTTCCATGGATGCTGCCTGCCTGCTGAGTTCCTCCAGCATTGTGTATGTGTGACAATTATCAAAGTCCAACTCACTTCCAAATACAGATCAACCAATGCCCTTCCACCACCACCACCCTCCTCCATCTGGCAGAAATGGTCCTCACCCTTAACAATATTTCCTTTGGCTCCTCTGACTTTCTCCAAACCTGAGGGGTAGCCACGGGTACTCACATGGGCCCAAGCTATGCCTGCCTCTTTGGCAGCTATGTAGAGCTGTGATCTACATAGCTGTTTCAGCTATGATCGAAACCTTACCTGGTCATACTGCACAACTCTTCCTCCGCTACATTGATGTCTGCATTAGCGCTGCTTCATGCACCCAAGCTGAGGTCATCAATTTCATCAATTTTGCCTCTAACTTCCACCCTGCCCGTAAGTTCACTGGGGCCATCACTGACACCTCCCTACCCTTTCTTGATCTCTCTGTCTGCATCTCAAGTCAAGTGTATTGTCATCTAACTATATACATGTATACTGTCAAATGAGACAACTTTTCTCCATAACAGGGTATAAAGGACCGTATACTTACAATAACTTATAACACATGAAAGTAAGGATGAAATCTACAGCTGGATTATACATAAATAAACAAACCAAAGTGCATGAATTAAATATTGTAAGGTACAGAACCGATTGCGAAGAAGCCTAATGGCCTGGGGGAAGAAATTGTTTCCCATCCTGACTGTTCATGTTTTTATGCATCAGAGTCTCCTGCCTGATGGTAGAAAGCCAAACAGGATGCTGGATAGATGGGTGGGATCCTTAATAATACTAATGGCCCTGTGCATGCAGCGCTCCTGACAAATGTCCCGATGGATGATAGGGAGACCCCTATGATCCTCTCAGCTGTTCTGCTGTTCTCACAGTCCTTTGTAGGGACTTCCCGTCCGATGCTGGTCTACCCCCATACCAGATGGAGATGCAACTTGTCAAGATGCTCACAGTGGTGCTCCTGTAAAACAGAGTTAAGATTGGGGGAGGGGGGGGGGTCAGAGCATCATTTTCCTCAACCTCCTCAGGAAGTGGAGATGCTGCTGTGCCGCCTTGTTCAGGGAGGTGATATTAAGGGACCAAGTGAGGTCATCCATGATGTGAACTCCCAGAAACTTGGTGCACTTAACTCTCTCCACAGAGAAGCCATGTATTTGCAAAGGAGATGGTTCAATCTGCACCTTCTTCAAGTCTACAATGATTTCCTTGTTCTTCTCACACCAGTCCACCAGCCGCTGCACTTCCTCTCTATACACCCTGTCTCATCATCGTTCTTCACTGTTGTGTCACCCACAGACTTCATGACATGGTTTGAACTGGATCCTGTGACACATTCGCAGTGTGAACAGCAGCAGGATGAGCACACAGCCTTGGGGAGCGCCAGTGCTCAGCGCAATGGGACAAGAGACGTTGCTGCCCATAGGGACAAACTGTGGCTTTTCTGTTAAGGAGTCCAGGATTTAGTTGCAGAGGGAGGTGTTGAGGCCCAGCGAAGACAGTTTCTGGGGTTTGATGGTTTTAAGCTGAAGTCTATAAGTAGCACCCTGCCATATGAGACGCCGCTTTCCAGGTGGAACAGGACAGATGCTATTGCATTGTCAGTGGATTAATTCAAGTGATAAGCGAACTGGAAAGAGTCCAATTTAGCTGGGAGAAAGGCTTTAATGTGCTCCGTGACCAGCTGCGCAAAGCACTTCATGTAATTGATGTAAATACTACCGGATAACTGTCAATTAGGCAGGTTACTATCACCTCCTTTGGCACTGGAATGATGGTTACTGCCTTTAAAACTGAGGGGATAGTGATTGTTTCAGAGAGATGTTGAATATATCTGTCAGCTGGGCTGCACAGTCTTTCAGAACCCGACCTGGTATATTATCAGGCCCCATAGCTTTGCGTGGGTTGACTCTGGCCAGGATCTTCCTCACCTCAGCTTCAACCAGGTGGAGTGTCTGCTCCCTTGGGAGGAGGGGTGCCTTCCTTCCCAGCACTTTGTTCTGCGCATCAAACTGAAAGACATTCAGCCTGTCGGGGAGTGAAGAATCCTGGTTACTGACATGTAGGGTAGTCTTGTAGTCTGTAATTCTCTCAATTCCCCACCACTTGTGCCTCGTGTCTCTGAAAGTGGTTGTATATTCTCTGAGAGTGCTCCTGTTTCGCCTTCCTGGAGCGGGAAAGTACAGTTTTTGTTTCCCTGACAGCTGTCACATCTCCTAATCTAAAAGCAGCATCACGATCCCTCAGCCTGGCACAGACCTCTGCAGTAAGCCATGGCCTCAGATTTGCCCTCACCCAGAGGTATTTCACGATGGTAACATCCTCAGAACACTTCTCTATGTAGCTTCTCACAGAATACTCGAGGTTGATATGGTTGCCACAGGTGGCAGACTCCCTGAACATTCTCCAGTTCATATTTTCAAAGCAGTCCTGCAGTGCAGAGATGTCTACTGATGTCCAATATATCCTTTCTCGAACTCACTGTTTGTGTCTCTGGAGACAGCTTATCTACTGACTTCTATTAGATCCACAAACCTGCTTGTCTAGGTAGACCCATTGCTTCAGCTTGTTCCTGCCCCACTGAACTCTCAACTCTGCATACCTTGACTCCGTCTTATCCCCCCTAGTTCAGTCCCAACATCCATGACACATCACACACTCTGGATCTTTTCAATGATTTCGTTCCTCGGCCCCCACCATCTTATTTTCACTATGGATGTACAATCCCAAAACACCTCCATCCCCCACCAGGAAGGCCTCAAAGCTCTGTTTCTTTCTGGACACCAGACCCAGCCAGTTCCACTCCACCACCACTCTCCTCTGTTTAGCAGAACTTATCCTCACTCTTAATAATTTCTCCTTTGGCTCCTCCCCACTTCCTTCAAACAAAATGCATAGCCATGGACACTAGCATGGGTACCAGCTATGCCTGTCTGTTTGTTGGCTACGTGGAACAGTCTACGTTCCAAGTCTACAATGGCGTCTGTCCCGCACATTTCCTACACTACATCGAGGACTGCATTGGTGCTGCTTCTGCACCCATGCCAAACTCGTCAACTTTATCAATTTTGCCTCCAACTACCGCCCTGGCCTCTAATTTACCTGGTCCATTTCCCACACCTCCCTCCCCCTTCAAGATCTCACTGTCTCTATCTCTGGAGACAGTTTATTTACTGATGTCTATTATAAATCCATGGACTCTCACAGCTACCTGGACTATATCTCTTCCCACCCTGTTACTTGTAAAAAAAAACATCCCCTTCTCTCAATTCCTCCATCTCTACCACATCTGCTCTCAGGATGAGGCTTTACATTCTAGAACAAAGGAGATGTCCTCCTTTTTCAAAGAAAGGGGCTTCCCTTCATCCACCATCAACACTGCTGTCAACCGCATCTCTGCCATTTCAGGCATCTCTGCTCTTACCCCATCATCCCACCACCCTACCAGAAATAGGATTCCTCTTGTCCTCACCTACCACCCCATCAGCCTCTGCGTTCAGCACCTAATTCTCTGGAAGTTCTGATATTTCCAACTGGATCTCACCACCAAGCACATCTTTCCTCCCTCCCGCCCCCACTTTCTGCTTTCCACAGGGATTGCTCACTACGCGACTCCCTTGTCCATCCCTCCCTCCCCACTGATCTCCCTCCTGGCACTTATCCTTGCAAGCTGAACAAGTGCTACGCCTGCCCATACACCTCCTCCCTCACTACCATTCAGGTCCTCAAATAGTCCTTCCATGACACTTCACCTGTCATATACTGGGTCATATAATGTGTCCAGTGCTCCCGATGTGGCCTCCTGTATGTCGGTGAGTCTCGACGTAGATTGGGAGATTATTTCACTGAACTCCTACGCTCTGTCCACAAGAAGAAGCAGGATCTCCCAGTGGCCACCCATTTTAATTCCACTTCCCATTCCCATTCCGATACGTCTATCCATGGCCTCCTTTACTGTCGTGATGAGGCCAAACTCAGGTTGGAGGAACAACACCTTATATTCCATCTGGATAGCCTCCAACCTGATGCATGAACATCGATTTCTTGAACTTCCGGCATTGTCTCCCCCCCACCATCTTCTCCATTCCCCATCCCCTTTTCTCTCTCTCACCTTATCTCCTTGCCTGCCCATTGCCTCCCTCTGGTGCTCCTCCCCCCCCCCACTTTCTTTCTTCCATGGCCTTCTGTTCCCTCCTGTCAGACTCCCCCTTCTCCAGCCCTCTATCTCTTTCACCAATCGACTTCAGCTCTTTACTTCATCCCTTCCGCTCCTGGTTTCACCTATCACCTTGTGTTTTTCTCTCTCCCCCCCCCCCCCATCTTTCAAATCTACTCCTCGGCTTTTTGACTTCTTCCTCCCAAAGCCCTCCATCTGGTATGAAGTCCTAAAGCTAATAATCCGTGAGAATGAGCGCGCAGATGTTCCTCATCTCTTGCTGGTTCAGTCTCGGGTGCAAGCAGTCCAATTTATTTTCAAGTAAGCCGACCTGGCTTCAATCTATGTCATTCCCGGACTCCAGCTCGCATACCTCACTTTCGATGCCAGGCATTCAAAGTCCTGATGAAGGGTCCTGGCCTGAAATGCCAACTATTTACACTTTTCCATAGATGCTGCCTGGCCTGCTGAGTTCCTCCAGTATTTTGTGTGTATTGCTTGGATTACCAGCGTCTGCAGATTTCTTTGTGACTACCAGACTCACTCTTCTGATTCTGGTTAACTACCTGATATCACTACCAGATAACTACCAATATCCCTCTTCCTCAGCCCAGAGATTTGGGGGACAATGAACATGTCAGACATAACTGTGTTCAGCTCATCTTCTTCTTCAGTCTGCAGAAAATCATGCAGGAAATTCAAGGGAAACCCTTACACCCACAGATTGGTGACTGTTTGGAACCCATCACCACAGGGAGAGTGAGAGGTGAACAGCAGGGAAGGATTTAAATGGACTGTCATGGAACAGTAAGACTGGCAGGGACCAGCTGGGCAGAGATAACTCTCTAATGTACACTGGGTGTGTTATAGATTCACTCTTCTTCTTATCATGTCCATGGACGGTCTATACATGGCCCAGCCAGAACTGGACACAATTTTGCACCTTATTGTTGAATTCAGCAAGATCTGCAACAGTACAGGGTTCCTCTAGTGATGGGCATTGCAGGAGATGTTGCATAGTTTGTTACTCAGTTCCACATTCAGAAGTTGTCGGGCTGGTTTGTATATCCCCATTTGCTTAGTGACACCTTTGAACGACCTACACCAGTCCTAAGTCTGTTAAGGCACTTGCAGGTTGCCCAGTTGCAGTTAGCTCCTAGGGGAAGGCTTTCATCCAGTGGAATTTCCATTGTTGGGGGTTGTTTGAGACTGGCGAGCCAGTCTTTCCACAAGGCGATGCGGGCTTCAGATGGGGTTGATTGTAATGGAACAACACTATTCATGAAGCTCTTCCTTGACTTTAGGCAGCTGGGTGTAGGTGTATGACCATGTGTAGGTGGCGCTCATCTGATGTTTGACGGAGTCGTTCTTTCTTGCTGGCTGCCATTCTTCTTATATCGGGCAGCGATACCTGTCAGGATATATAGGCTGTTGGTGTTTGTTGGTTTTAAACAACCTGTGGTGAGTCGGCAGCTTGCATTCAGAACGGCATCCATCTTCTTAGCATGAGTAGATCTTTCCCATGCAGGGCAGGCGTATTCGGCAGTGGAATAGCAAAGAGCAAGTGCACTGGTTCGCAATGTTTTCGAGCTTGCTCCCCATTTTGTGTTAGTGAGCTTACTCAGGATGTTGTTTAGTGTGCTCACCTCTGCCTTTGTCTTAATGATGTGGTTCTTGAAACTAAGGCATTTGTCAAGGGTGACTCCTAAGGAGATAGGGTGCTCGCAATGCGTCAGTGTTGCTCCACACCAGGTTATTTTAAGCTGCTGTTTGGCTTCACAGTTCCTGAGGTGGAATGCACAAATTTGCGTCTTTGCGCGGAGGTGGTTTTCTTCATAGTATGTTAGTCCCTCCAAGGCCTCAGAAAGCGTTTTCTCCACGGTGTTAAAATCGGTGCTTTGGGCAGTGATGCATAAGTCATCGGCATATATAAAACGGCGTGTGACATCATCTATAGGTTGGTCATTCGTGTAGATGTTGTACTGTTGCACACTGTGTTGCACACTGCCCTGAGGAAGACCATTCTTCTGAATGCTGCGCTTCCCACCTAGTTCAACATAGAACCGGTGATTCTGAAGCATGCTTTCTAACAGCTCTGTTAAGTGAATATCTTTTGTCATCTCTAGGATCTTGCAGAGGAGACGTCTATGGTTCACTGTATCGTAAACTGCTGACAAGTTTACAAAAACAGCACCTGTTACCATTGTTACATGCCTCAAGGAGATCTGTGATTTTTTTTTGTGAGAATGGTCTTTTGGAGGTCACCTGATGTAATTTTCCTGCTGATGTGAGGTCACGTGATGACGTGCACCACAGGTATATAAGGGAAGACCCCAGATGACGCAGTTAGTTTTTAGTTTTTAGATTTCTAGCTAGAACGTACTGTGTCTCCGTTCCTGTTGCGTATTTGTTTTTATGATGCAGTATCACTTTTAAAACGGAGTGTTGCATCCTGTTGCAAGGTACAATGTTACTGGACTGGAAATTTTTGCTAGATGTACCTTATTCCAGCAATAGAAGGGAGAGTGAAGACTTTATCGAAGTACAGGACCCGAAGGATTGAGAGGAGTCGGCATCGTTCGGCAGTTTAACAAAGGATCGACCTTATTGAGTCTTCGTTGAAGGAGTAGTGACCTGCATTGAAGATAACTCTTTCCAAAAGAATAAAGAGTTCATGCAAGGTTTGCTCTCTAAAAGAAATTAAGGTCAGTTGTTTTAAACTGTTTATTTCCGGCCTTGTGAATCCTGTGGACAGAACCAGCAGGAAAGTCGTGTCTATGAAGAAATCCTTCTCCAGAGAAGTCTCTCCCAATTGAACGTATAAATCTGTTGGACTTTCGAATTTACCATTTTAAGAACAATATCTGACTTTACCATTTTAAGAACTGTTTTCGCATTTAACACTTTCAGAACAAGTGCCGAGTGACGATTTTTTGAACGGCTGCATAGCGGTTAACTTCCGGTTAAGGTTTTTGATTTTTTTAATTATAGTTTATCCGTGTTTAATAAATGTTTGGTTGTTTTTATATAACCTGTCTCAATTGATATTCATTGGTGTCTGTTACGTAACACCATCTCTGGGGCCAAGGTAGAAGCGTTCATGTCGCGGCCCTGTTTCAACCAATTCTACCACCACCACACGCAGCAAGTAGTGTATTCAACATTTTTGTACCATTGATTTGATCAAGTAGATTCACTGAGTACCTGAGACAGAGTTTAAAATAAAACTGATTTATTTGTCAGAGATCCAGAATATTAAACTCCAATCCCATTAAATGTGAACATCAGAAGAAACTCCTCCCAGTCCCAGTGACCAGGGTGCAGAACTGGGTGTGATAAGCAGCAGCAATAACTGCAGAGTTCAACACCAACTTGTGAACTTGCCTCTGGATTCAGTAACTGTGATGGTTAAATATCCAGCATGCAGCTTATTTAAACTTTTTCCCCAGTGTGAACTCCGAATCGCTTCTGAAGGTCAAATGACTGATGAACTCCTTCTCACAGTCTGAGCAGATAAATGGTTTACTTCTCCCCATTGTGAACTTGCTGGTGTGCCCTTAAGTTAGATAACTGAGTGGATTCCTTCCCAGTATGAGCAGGTGAATAGCCTCTCTCCAGGTGTGAACTAACTGGTGTATCATCAGTGGGATGACTGAATGAATCCATAGACTGAGCTGGTGAACAGCCTCTCCCTTGAAACTCACTGGTGTTTCTGTAGATGCGATGAGAGAGTGAATCACTTCCCACAGTCTGAACAGATGAACAGTCTCTCCCCAGTGAGAACTTGCTCATGTGTCAGCAGTTCAGATGACTGAGTGAATCTCTTCTCACATAAGGAACAATCTCTGTCAAGTCTCTGTCCCTTGTCAACTCACTGGTGTGTCTGTAGGTCGGCTGAGTGAGTGAATCTCCTGCAACAGACAGAGCAAGTGAACAGCCTCTCACTGCTGTGAAATTTCTGTTGTATGATCAGCTAGGATGACAGAATGAATCGCTTCCCACAGGCAGAACAGATCAACAAATGCTGGTGTGTTCTCAGCACCCTGGTTCCAATGGATTTCAAAGAGAAAACTTCATTTTCACACAAGGCACTTTCCCAGCTGGGATGAAATACTTCTTCATCTCCTACCATCAACAAGATATAGTGGTGTTACAAAGAAAATATCTGGTCACTCCTTAAATATCTGGACAGAGACATTAGAACAGATGTGTTGTGTTTGAGATACCTGTACAGAGATTCTTTGTCATTTCTAACCTGTAAAAAGATTTACAAAAGGCATCGATGGGTGAAGGACAGCATTTCAGATGTGATCATTTTATTCTCCATGGTGATATCTGATATCACACTGTTACAGTGAGGTTCAACTGACTATTTTTCTGTCTGTGTCAGACTGGGCCATTCCTGTCCATCTTCAATCTGTGACGTGCCTCAGTTTGTCTCTCTCCATTACTATTATTTCAAGTTCTGGTCAAGTCCCACAGAGCAACAAAGAGCACATGATATTACACGGCTGATCCTGGAGACTTTCTAATTACTCTGACCCACTCCCCCCCCCCCGCACCAAGGTGACTGATGGTGGTGAATTCATTGACGTTAATGACAATGAATATGAAGGGGAGGGCGGTTGTCTTTCCCATTGGATCATGGCACTTTTGTGATGTGAAAGCTGCAGGTCACTTGTTATCCGGGAGAAAGGTGTTTGATATCATTATGTACCCAGAGATAATGGTACAAATCATATTCTCAAAGATCCAGAGAAAGAGTTAAAACAAGGTAATTTTCTCAAGAATTAAATGTGATTCTGCAGGGAGCGCTCATGGAGTGAGGTCGTCTCTCTGGCTTTGCTCCATTCCCGTTATCCTTTTTAACCTATGATCTCCTTGATCTAATCAACTTTAAGTACACCAGAAGACTTACTTTATCTCTCTGAATTATCGATTAATTGACTTCCTTTTGTCAATCGCAACTTTTGAGCTTAAAGAAATGAGTACGAGATCTAAAACCAAAGATGCGAAAGACGCTAATGGGAACGGAGGAAAGAAGAAAGGTGACTCTAAACCAACGGAATTAACTTACGAAGTTATGGTGAAGTGTTTGGAGGAAATGTTTGAGCAGCATCGGATAAAATTATCTGAAAGTTTAACTGCTCAATTTGAACAACATCGTCAAAGCCTTAATGAAGATTTAAAATCAATCACGGAATCTTTGAAATTCCTGAATGCTGATGTTCAAGAACACGATGCAAAAATTTCTGAGCTGGATACTAAATCTCAGAAGACGGATACAAAAGTTGAGATCTTAGAGAAGAATCTAGCTTCGACTACTAAACAGCTCCAACAACTTAAATCCAAAGTTATTGATCTTGAGAATCGATCGAGAAGACAAAATTTACGTTTAATTGGCCTACCCGAGGATGTTGAGGTTGGAGATCCTGTAATATTCTTTGCTAAACTTTTAAAGGATTCGTTCGGTTCAGTTTTTCCCAACGATCCTCCATTACTCGATCGCGCCCATCGTATACCGTGGGTAAAGTCGGCAGCGGCTGTTTCCAAACCCAGACCAGTTATTCTTCGTTTCCATTATGTTAATGTTAACGAACAACTTCTCCAGATCGCTCGTCGACAAGGGATGATCAAGTATCACCAGCATTCCTTCAGAATAGTTCAAGACTACAGTCCTGAAGTGATGAAGGAACGACTGACTTTTAAACCTTTAATGTCGGAATGCTATCAAAAAAATCTCAAACTGGCTCTACTGTATCCTGCACGACTCAAAATCTCTCTTCCCAATGGAAATCGTCGTGTTTTCCACTCTACAACTGCCGCTTGGAGATTTTTGGATGATAATTTCCCATCTGATACAGATACCCTCTCTTAATTTGTGTTGGGTGCTTCCAGCACCAATTTTTTTTTCTCTCTGGTGTTTTCCTTCAAAATAAACCTTCTACTACTGTGCGATGAAGGTTTTTTATAAGTTTAAGATTTTTGTTCTTTGTTCTTTACTATAGTGATTATTCTATAACTTATATAGAATATTTATCTTCTGTGAATAACATCACTTTCCCTTAGTTAACCTTTTGTTTTAATTTATCCTTTTTTGTTATTACTAATGATCCGATCCGACGGTCATTTGTAGTTATATGCTTCCTATTTTTGATTTTCGCATAATTAAAATGGCGACTTGTCTTTCTTTTTCTATAATTTTTATTTTTTTTTCGGGACGCCATGTTCTTATGCTTCTTCTTCCCATAATCCATTTTTCTTATTTTGGAAGCGTTTTTTTATTTACTCGTTTATAATTAACTAATTATATGCATTGATACTGGTTTCTTTTATTTTATATATTTTAGTAATTTTTACTATGGAGATTAATTTACAATACTGTTTATTTTTCACATATTAGTCTTCTAACATATATTTTTGGAGTTGCCCCCTGCAGAAATGGGGTTAAAGTTAGTATTAGTTAGCGCTTTTTTCAGCCTTCTCTGGCTCAGTTCGGGTTTCTATTTGGGGTTGGGGGAGGGGGTGGTCTTTTTCTTTTTTAATTTTTTCTATTGGGCTGATTCAGAACTACAAAGATGTCCCCAGTGTCGAGATTTCCGGTTCCTCTCTAATCATGTATTCCTCTTCCGATTTCATGAGCTCACATTATGGTTAACCCCTTACTCACCAAAGGGTTAATTTTTAGTTATGGCTCATTCTATTAATTTTGTCTCTTGGAATACAAATGGTTTAAACCATCCAATAAAACAGAAAAAGATTTTCAAAATATTCCAAAGACTGAATGCTCATATTATCTTTGCTCAAGAGACTCATGTAAGGAAAGAGGACAGTCAACACTTCTTTAAGTTTTGGAAAGCACAACAATACCATTCAAATGCTCAAGCCAAAATTAAAGGCGTTTCAATTTTTATTGATCCCTCAATTACATTCATTCATCAAGACATCATTTCAGATCCTAATGGCAGATTTCTGTTAATTACGGGGGTACTTTGTAATAAAAAGGTCGCAATGGTTAATGTTTACGCTCCGAATGTGGATTATCCTGAATTCTTTAAACATTTACTTACTTCCCTTCCTAATTTAAACGAGTATATGTTGATAATGGGCGGTGATTTTAATTTATGTTTGAATCCCGTGTTGAATAGATCCACAAGTAGTCCGGCTTTACCGAATAAGTCGGCTACTATTATCAACTCTTTTATGTTGGATGCTGGGATTTCAGAAATTTGGAGATTTCTACATCCAAATGATAAGGAATTCTCCTTTTTTTCACATGTTCACCGTTCTTTTTCTCGAATTGATTATTACCTGATTGACTCTCGTTTGATTCCATATGTAGTTGATTGTAATTATGACATTATTGCTATTTCAGATCATGCTCCATTGAAACTTTCCATCAAGTTAATGGATACCTTTTGTACTACCAGACAATGGCGATTTAACCCTATTTTGCTTCAAGATCAGGACTTTGTCAAATTTATAAAGGAGCAGATTGATTTCTTCTTTTCAACTAATACTACGGATGAAGTTTCCAACGGAACTGTTTGGGACGCCTTTAAAGCTTATATCCGTAGTCAGATTATTTCCTATTCGGCCGGTTTGAAAAGACGTATTAACAATGAAATACTTCTACTGGTTGATAAAATTAAAGAAGTTGATAAAACATATGCTATTTCTCCTAGCAAGGAGCTGTACAAACACAGAGTTGAACTCCAATTGGAACATAGCTTATTATTAACATCCTTGATCGAAAATCAATTAATGAGAACTAGAAGTGATTTTTATATTCATAGTGATAAATCGGGTAAATTACTGGCTAACCAATTGAAATTTGATTCGGTTAAACGTCAAATTACTAAGATCCGCAAACAGGATGATACTTTCACAGTTGATCATGTTGGGATAAACCAAACCTTTCAAGAATTTTATACCTCTTTATATCATTCTGATTTTCCTCATGATTCTAATTTCATGCATGATTTTTTAAGTAAATTGAGTTTTCCGAAACTATCTCCCGAAGATTGCCTATCATTAGAAACTTCCATTTCAGAGGAAGAAATAATAACTGCAATCTCATCATTAAATTCCGGTAAAGCACCCGGTCCCGATGGGTTTACAGTGGAATTTTAAAAATTTTTTTCCTCCATTCTTTCTTCTAAGTTGTCTAGAATATTTAAGGAAGCAATTAGTTTAGGTAAATTACCACAATCGTTTTATGAAGCCTCTATTTCCTTAATTCTTAAAAAGAATAAAGATCCTACGGATTGTGCATCCTATAGACCGATTTCTCTTCTGAATGTAGATTCAAAAATGTTTTCAAAAATTCTAGCTACTAGACTGGAGAAGGTGTTACCTCAAATTATTTCCATGGATCAAACCGGATTCATCAAAAATCGCTATTCATCTTTTCATATTAGGAGGTTAATGAATATTGTTTATACCCCCTCACTTACTACCCCGGAATGTATTATCTCATTAGATGCTGAGAAAGCCTTTGACAGAGTTGAATGGCCTTATTTATTTAATGTTCTTGAGAAATTTAATTTTAATTTGACATTTATATCTTGGATTAAATTGTTATATTACTCCCCGGTAGCCTCGGTCTGTACAAATAATTATAGATCTCCTTTTTTTCGTCTTTTTCGTGGTACTAGGCAAGGTTGCCCTCTTAGTCCTTTACTATTTAATATTGCTCTTGAACCTTTAGCAATTGCTATCCGTGACTCGCCAAATATTGTTGGTATTACCCGTGGAAATGAAATACATAAACTATCATTATATGCAGATGATTTGTTGTTATATATCTCTAACCCGGAGAAGTCAATTCCTGCTATCTTAGATCTGTTAGCTCAATTTAGTAACTTTTCTGGTTACAAATTGAATCTTAGTAAGAGTGAATTATTCCCTTTAAATAAGCATGTACCTATTTATGGACGTTTACCATTTAAATTGGTTACTGATTCATTTATATACTTAGGGATAACAATTACCAAAAAATATAAAGATTTATTTAAAGCTAATTTTTTACCTTTAATTGATCAGATTAAACTTTTATTTACCAAATGGTCCCCAATCTCTTTGTCTTTGATTGGTCGGATTAACGCTATTAAGATGATCATTTTGCCTAAATTTTTGTATATATTTCAATCGGTTCCAATTTTTATCCCAAATTCTTTTTTTGATAACCTGGATTCAAAAATTTCCTCATATATTTGGCAGAATAAAAATCCTAGGTTAGGTAAAAGATATTTACAGAAATCCAAGAAGGAGGGGGGACTTGCCCTCCCAAATTTTAGATTCTATTATTGGGCAATTAATATTCGATATATAAAATTTTGGTTACAAGATTTGGACGCATCTTTAAACCCTCATTGGGTAAATCTTGAATCTAATTCATTACAAGGGTTTTCCTTGGGTTCGGTTTTAGGAACTTTACTTCCTTTTACTTCTTTTAAATCATATAAACAAATGAATAACCCAATAGTTAAACATACTTTACGTATATGGTTTCAATTCCGAAGATTTTTTGGGTTTAATCAATTCATTCTAGCAAGTCCCATTATATCAAATTTTCTTTTTCAACCTTCCATGATGGATCAAGCTTACTTTGATTGGAAAACCAAAGGTATAATATCTTTTCGCGATTTATTTTTGGATAACTGTTTTATGTCTTTTGATCAACTTTCTAATAAATATAACTTACCCAGATCTCACTTTTTTAGATATTTACAGATTAGAAACTTTTTAATTACTGTCTCTCCTAATTTTCCACACCCATATCCAATGGACACTTTGGAAAAAATCTTAGACTTAAATCTTTCTCAGAAAGGTGTAATAGCAATTGTATATAATATAATTATGAATCTATGTCCTGATGCCTCTAATAAAATTAAAGCTGACTGGAAAAGAGAACTTGAGATTAATATACCGACTGAAAAATGGGAAAAAATTCTTCAGTTGGTGAATTCATCCTCTGTATGTGCTAAGCATAGGTTGATACAGTTTAAAGTAGTTCACAGGGCTCATATGTCCAAAGATAAACTATCTCGTTATTACTCTTATATTAATCCAATATGTGACAGATGCCAGTCTGAGATTGCTTCTTTAACTCACATGTTTTGGTCATGTCCCTTGTTGGAGAAATATTGGAAAGATATTTTTGATATTATTTCAACGGTCCTAAATCTAGACTTACAACCTCATCCAATTACTGCTATCTTTGGATTACCAATGATAGACTCAAATAATTTAACCTCTTCATCACGAAGGATGATTGCATTTCTTACTTTAATAGCTGGAAGGTCCATCTTGTTGAATTGGAAAGAGATCAACCCTCCTACAGTATTTCATTGGTTTTCACAAACTATGGTGTGTCTGAATTTGGAGAAAATTAGAAGTGCAGTTTATGACCCTTCTATTAAGTTTGAAAAAATTTGGAGGCCATTTATTCAGCATTTTCATTTGATGTAATTTGATCATTTCCAAACTGGTTTTATTTCTCTGTACTGTTGTTGGAGGGGAGTGGAGGCGTCGACGCTGAGGTTTTCTTCTTTTCCATTTTTAAGTTGTTAGTTTTGCCCAAGTCTTTTAGTTTAGTTTAGATTTTTTTTCTCTTTTGGGATGGGTTTTTTTTTCTTTTTTTTGTCTTTTTCCTTTTTTTTTTGCTTTATATTATCCGTGATCAGTTCTACATGTATGGGAGTTTTGGTAATTTCCACTATTTGGTTTTGCAATTACTCTTTTTTTAAATGTAACAATACATCTCATATTATTTGTATTATTGCTATGTTTTGTTTCTATATTTTGAAATTAATAAAAAGATTGAAAAAGAAAGAAAGAATTAAATGTGATGGAAGGATGTTGTTTTTTTCCCCCATGCAGCACTAATTTGATGTTTTCATTGACTGGAAGGTAAACTCTTCATTCAAAGTTTACTCAGAAGTACATTTTTGTTCTGAATTCGTAATCCTTGAATTTAGATAGCTAGAGTTCGGCAGTGTCTCACAGATCCATCCATAACCATTCCGTCTGCCTGCACTTCCCAACACACCCTATGGACTCCTGGGGGAAATGCTAGATTATCATCCATGGTTGCCTCTATACCCCAAAAAATACATGGAAGCTGACGGCAGAGTATATTTCAAGAACCCCCACAACATGACAGGCTCTGATGGAGTACCTGGCACAGTGTGGATTCACTGCAATTTGCCTATCGCCAGAATAGGTCTACAGCAAATATGATCTCATTGATTCAGAGATAGAAGGTGGGTGGAGGAGAGGAAGAAACACAAGGTGATGGGTGAAACCGGGAAGAGGGTGGGGGGAGTGGTGAAGTAAAGAGCTGGGAAGGTGATTGGTGAAAGAGGTACAGGACTGGAGAAGTGGGTATCTGATAGGGAATGGGGGAGGGGGAGGGGATAGGGGATATGGTATACTGTGATTGGCAATAGGGGCTTAGGGTGATGGGGGATGGCAGATGGGGGATATAGGTTTAGGAGATTGGGGAATGGGGAGAGGGAATAAGGGAAAGGGGGATAGTGGGAATAGGTGATGGGGAGAGGGGGAACTGTGTTAGGGGAGGGGATAAGGGATAGGGGCTGAAGGGATGGGGATTGGTCATGGGGGATGGTGTTAGGGATAAGCAATAGGAATTAGGAGATATGGCATAAGTGGAAGGGGGAATAGGGATAGGATAAGTGATCCAGGAATAGGGGAGAGGAGATGGGGGATAGCGGATGGGCAATAAGGGAATGGAGCTTGGTCACACACGAGAGGTTAGGGGAATAACGAATAAGTGATGGGGCAGCAGGTAGGGGGATAAGATGATTGTGGGATGGGGATATAAGATGTGGGGAATGGCGAATGGGGATAGCTCATGGGAGATGGGGGATAGGGGAACGGGGATGGGGACGGAGGAACAGGGATGGGGATGGGGATGGGGTTAAGAGATCGGGGATGGGATTAGAGGATCGGGGATGGGATTAGGAAATCGGGGACGGGGTCAGGGGATAGGGGATGGAGATCGGGGACAGAGTTACGAAATCGGGGATGGGGTTAGGGGACAGAGGATGGGGTTAGGGGATTGGGGACGGGGTTAGGGGATGGAGATGGGGATAGAGGATGGGGATGGGTTAGGGGATCGGGGATGGGGTTAGGGGATAGGGGATCAGGATAGGGTTAGGGGTTCAGGGATGGGGTCAGGGGATCGGGGACAGGGTCAGAGGATAGGGTATGGGGTCAGGGGAATGGGGATGGGGATCAGGGGTCAGGGGATCAGGGATGGGGTTAGGGGATTAGAGATTGGGGATGGGGATGGGGTCAGGGGATCGGAGGCGGGGTCAGGGGATCGGCGGCGGAGTCAGGGGATAGGGGATGGGGTTAGGGCATCAGGGACGGGGATGGAATTGGGAATAGTGATGGGGATTGGGAATAGTGAGGAGGATGTGGGATGAGGGAATAGGGAGCAGGGGATTGCGGGGAGGGGAGAACGGTGGATGGAGGGGGGACGGGGTGGTGAGAGGGGACGGGGGTGGTGAGAAGGGACGGGGGATGTGAGAGTGGACGGGGGATGTGAGAGGGGACGGGGGTGGTGAGGGGATGGGGGTGGTGAGAGGGGACGGGGGATGTGAGAGGGGACGGAGGTGGTGAGAGGGTCAGGGTTGTGAAAGGGGATGGGGGATGTGAGAGAGGACGGGGTGGTGAGAGAGGACGGGGTGGTGAGAGGGGACGGGGGATGTGAGAGGGGACGGGGGATGTGAGAGGGGACGAGGGATGTGAGAGGGGATGGAGGTGGTGAGAGGGGACGGAGGTGGTGAGAGGGTCAGGGTTGTGAGAGGGGATGGGGGATGTGAGAGAGGACGGGGTGGTGAGAGGGGACGGGAGATGTGAGAGGGGACGGGGGTGGTGGTGAGAGGGTCAGGGTTGTGAGGGGACGGGGATGTGAGAGGGGACGGGGGATGTGAGAGGGGACGGGGTGGTGAGAAGGGACGGGGTGGTGAGAAGGGACGGGGGATGTGAGAAGGGACGGGGGATGTGAGAAGGGACGGGGTGGTGAGAGGGGACGGGGTGGTGAGAAGGGACAGGGGATGTGAGAGGGGACGGGGGTGGTGAGAGAGGACGGGGGTGGTGAGAGGGGTCGGGGATGTGAGAGGGGAGGGGGGATGTGAGAGGGGACGGGGATGTGAGAAGGGACGGGGGATGTGAGAGGGGACGGGGTGGTAAGAAGGGACGGGGTGGTGAGAAGGGACGGGGTGGTGAGAAGGGACGGGGGATGTGAGAGGGGACGGGGTGGTGAGAGGGGACGGGGTGGTGAGAAGGGACAGGAGATGTGAGAGGGGACGGGGGTGGTGAGAGAGGATGGGGGTGGTGAGAGGGGTCGGGGATGTGAGAGGGGAGGGGGGATGTGAGAGGGGACGGGGATGTGAGAGAGGATGGGGTGGTGAGAGGGGACGGAGGTGGTGAGAGGGGACGGAGGATGTGAGAAGGGACGGGGGATGTGAGAAGGGACAAGGGATGGGAGAGGGGACGGGGGTGGCGAGAGGGGACAGGGTGGCAAGAGGGGATGGGGGATGTGAGAGGGGACAGGGTGGTGAGAGGGGACAGGGTGAGAGGGGATGGGGATGATGGGATGGGTTTAAGGGGTAGGGGCAAGAGGTTTTGGGACAGGGAACGTGAGGTAGGATTGGGGGGGTGAGGTGGGTGGGGGTGTGTACTGGGGGATGGGGATGGGATATGGGGATTCGGGGATGGGGTTGGGGAGCGGGAGATTTGGGAGCGGGGAATGGAGACCGGGGTAGAGTGGATAGGAGATGGGGATAAAGCAATTGGGGATAGAGGAATAGGGTGATAGGGGGAATAGGGAATGGGAGGTGGGAGGAGGGAGGTGGGAGATGAGCCACAAGGGAAAACGATTGGGGGGGATGGGAGGTGGGGTTAAACGTATTGGGGTGTAGGGGCATAGAGGATAGACTATAGAGGATTGAGTTATGAGTTCAGATTTTCGGGATCAGGGATTGGGGTTAGGAGATTGGGGATAAGGAGATAGCGGATGGGATAGGTTATATGGGATAGGTGAGAGATGGGTGGTAGGTGATAGAGGATAGGGTATAGCCAATAGGTGATGGGGGTTGGGTATGGGGATAACGGAAAGGGGCAGTGGATAGAGCACTGGAGGATAGGGGATAGTGGTTGGGGGAAAGGGTATGGGAGATAAGGGATGCAGAATGGGTGATTGGGGATAGGGGATAATGGGATGGGGATGGGTTTTGAGGGATGGGGTAGAGGGAATGTGGGTTAGGGAGATAGGGAAATGGGGAGGCAATGGGGGAATGGTACATGGCATAGGGATAAGGGGATCAGAGATTGGGGACTAGGAGGATAGGGGATAGGTGGGTGGGGGATAGGGTGTTCCTATCTACACAATTCTGGCCAACTTCTCTTTCATGCCTCTGCAATTCCCTTTACTCCACTGAATACTGATACATCCCACTTTAGTTTCGCCTTCTCAGATTTCAGGATGAATCTGATTACTCTCCTCTCAGTGTTCTTTTACCTTAAGCTCTCTAATCAGTTCTGGTTCACTACACAACATGCAATCCAAAGTAGCTAATCTTTCAGTGGGCTCAACCACGAGTTGCTCTAAAAATCCATCTCGAAGGTACTCTAGAAATTCCCCTTCCTGTAATCCAGCACCAATCTGATTTACCCAATCTACCAGCATATTGAAGTCCTCCATGACTATTGTAACATTGCCCTTTTGGCATGCATTGCCTAAATCGCTTTGTAATTTGTAGGCTACATCCTGACTACAGCTTGGGGGTTTGTACACCGCTCCCAAAACTGGTATTTTTACTCTTGCAGTTCCTTACCTCTATCCACAATGATTCAACACCTTCTGACCGACCCCATGTCACTTCTTTCTAATGATTTGATTTCATTTTTACCACCAGAGCAACTCCACCCCTGTCCTTTCGATACAATGTGTAACCTTGGACATTAAACTCTCTGCTAAAATCTTCTTTCAGCCATGATTCAGTGGATCCTACAACATCATACCTGCCAATCTGCAGCTGTACTGTGAGTTCATCTATCTTATCCCATATACTGCGCACATTCAGATACAACACCTTCAGTCCTGTATTCACCCTTTTCAATTTTGTTGCACCTAACTCAACCTTTTGATTCCTAACTTTGTCTGAGGTCTTACTAACATCTGTCTCAACAACCTCTCCACTGACTGCTCTGGAACTCTGGTTCTCATCCTCCTGCAATTCTAGTTTAAACCCCACCATGCAGCATTCCTGCTAGGATATTAGTCCCCCTCCTGTTCAGGTGAAAACTGTCCCTTCTGCACAGGTCCCACTTTCCCTGGAAGAGAGCCCAATGATCCAAAAATCTTATGCCCTCCTTCCTACACCAACCTCTTAGACTGTATAAACTGTATAATCTTCCTAGTTCTCGCTTCATTAGCATGTGGCATGGGTAGCAACACTGAGATCACAACACTGGAGGTCCTGCCCTTTAACTTAGCACCTAACTCCCTATGCAGAACCTCGTCACACGTCCTACCCATCTCACTGGTACCTACATGGACCTTGACTTTTGGCTGTTCACTCTCCAGCTGAAGAATGCTGAGGACTCAGTCTGAGATACCCTGGACTCTGGCATCTGGGAGGCAACATAGTATCTAAGAACCTCGTTCTCGCCCACAACGGTTTCCAAAGTGATATACCTGTTGTTGAAGGGGATGATCACAGAGGTACTCTGCACCGGCTCCTTAACCCCTTTCCCATTCCTGACTGTCACCCAGTTTCCTGTCACAAACCAGAGAAAATCTGCAGATGTTGGAAATCTGAGCAACACACACAAAATGCTGGACGAACTCAGCAGGCCAGCCAGCATCTATGGAAAAAAGCACAGTCACCATTTCGGGCTGAAACCTTTCAGCAGTACCTGCCTGGCCTGGCCTGCTGAGTTAGACCATAAGACCATAAGATATAGGAGCAGAAGTAGGCCATTCAGCCCATCTTCTCTGCTCCACTATTCAATCATGGCTGATCCAATTCTTCCCGTCATCCCCACTTCCCTGCCTTCTCCCCATACCCTTTGATGCCCTGGCTAATCAAGAACCTATCTATCTCTATCTTAAATGCACCCAATGACTTGGCCTACACAGCCGCTTGTGGCTACAAATTCCACAGATTTACCACCCTCTGACTAAAGTAATTTCTCCGCATCTCTGTTCTAAATGAATGTCCTTCAATCCTGAAGTCGTGTCCTCTTGTCCTAGACTCCCCTACCATGGTAAATAATTTTGCCATTTCAAATCTGTTCAAGTCTTTTAACATTCAGAATGTTTCTATGAGATCCCCCCTCGTTCTCCTGAACTCCAGGAAATACAGCCCAAGAACTGCCAGACATTCCTCATATGGTAACCCTCTCATTCCTGGAATCATTCTCGTGAATCTTCTCTGAACCCTCTCCAACGTCAGTATATCCTTTCTAAAATAAGGAACCCAAAACTGCACACAATACTCCGTATGGTCTCACAATTACCTTATAGAACCTCAACATCACATCCCTCTCTTATATTCCATACTTCTAGAAATGAATGCCAACATTGCATTTGCCTTCTTCACCACCAACTCAACCTGGAGGTTAACCTTTAGGGTATCCTGCACAAGGACTCCCAAGTCCCTTTGCATCTCTGCATTTTGAATTCTCTCTCCGTCTAAATACTAGTCTGCTAGTTTACTTCTTCCACCAAAGTGCATGATCACACACTTTCCAACATTGTATTTCATTTGCTACTTCTTTGCCCATTCACCTAAACTATCCAAGTCTCTCTGCAGGCCCTGAACACTACCCACTCCTTCACCTATCTTTGCATCATCAGCAAATTTAGCCACAAATATATTAATCCCATAGTCCAAATCATTGACATACATCGTAAAAAGCAGCGGTCCCAACACTGACCCCTGTGGAATGCCACTGGTAACCGGCAACCAGGCAGAATAGGATCCCTTTATTCCTTTGTTTTCTGCCGATCAACCAAAGCTCCACCCATGCTAGTAACTCCCCTGTAATTCCATGGGTTCTTATCTTGCTAAGCAGCCTCATGTGCGGCACCTTGTCAAAGGCCTGCATCTTCTTTGTCTACCCTGCTTGTAATTTCCTCAAAAAATTGCAGTAGGTCAGTCAGGCAGGATTTTCCTTTCAGGAAGCTATGCTGGCATTGGCCTATCTTGTCATGTGCCTCCAGGTACTCCGTAATCTCATCCCCAACGATCAATTCCAACAACTTCTGAACCACTGATGTCAGACTAACAGGTCTATAGTTTCCTTTCTGCTGCCTCCCACCCTTCTTAAATAGTGGAGTTCCTCCAGCACTTTGTGCGTGTTACCCAGTTTTCTGTGTCCTGCACCTTGGGTGTAACTTCCTCTCTATACCTCCTATCTATCACTTCTTCAACCTCTGAATGATCTGGAGTTCATCCAGTTCCAGCTCCAACTCCTTAAAACGGTTTGTTAGAAGCTGCAGCTGGATGCACTTCTCACATTGTAGTGGTCAGGGATACTGGAAGTCTCCATGCCTTCCCACATCCTGCAAAAGGAGCATTGCACTATTCTGCCTGACATCTCTATCTAGCTGAGCAGATATAAAAAAAGAGAAGGAAAAAACTTGAGCTTTTCTTCCCCTTGCTTTCTCAGAGTGAAGCCTCTCTCTCTCTCACTCTCTCGAAGAGCTATAGCATTAAAATCATCACTCTGACTACATACACTCTGACAGCTGCTGCACTTGCCCCTGCCTTCCTTTAATTTGCTCTTACAAATTAATCCCAAACACTGATTGGCCGCTGGTCAAAGCTCTATTTCACTGACGCAAACCGTTCCTGCATTTTATCCTCTGGCAGTGGACCTGATTGGTCCCCGCCTCGCCAGACTTCTGGATTGGCCGCTGGTCAAAGCTCTGTTAAGAATAAAAGGTGAAAAGTTTAAAGGGAACATGAGGGAAAGCTTCTCCACTCAGAGGGTCGTAGAGTGTGAAATGAGCTACGAGCACAAGTGGTGCATGCGAGCTCAATTTCAAAGCTTAAGCAGAGTTTGGTATGGGGGATAGTAGGGGTACAGATGGCTATGGTTCTGGTGCAGATTGATGGGAGTAGGCTGTTTAAATGGTTTCAACATGGACTAGAGGGGCAAAAGGGCCTGTTTCTGTTCTGTATTTTTCTATGACTATGAATCTTTAAATGCTACAGATTGCTTGTTACCCAAGGCTGGGAATATCAATAACTGTGGCGCTTCTCTTCCTGACGAACTTAACGTATTCTACACAGGACCTGGTGGCATCGAGATTCATCATCACCGAGGACGATGTTAGAAGGAAGGCGACGGGCCCAGATGGCGTCCCAGGACGGGTTCTCTGGGCCTGTGCAAGTGAGCTAGCTGGAGTGTTTGCTGACATCTTCAACTGCTCCTTGCTTCAGTCTAAGATCCCCTCGTGTTTTAGGAAGGCAACGATAATCCCAGTGCCGAAGAAGAGCAAGGTAGCATGCCTGAATGACTATCGACCTGTGGCTCAGACATCAATTGCTATGAAGTGCTTCGAGAGATTGGTTATGGCACACATCAAACACAGCCTACCGGTCAACCTCGACGCTTTGCAATTCGCCTACCGGAGCAACAGGTCAACGGCAGATGCCATCTCTCTGGCCCTACGTTCCTCCTTAGAATACCTGGAGAATAAAGACGCATACGTAAGGCTCCTTTTCATTGACTACAGCTCTGCCTTTAATACCATCATTCCAAATAAACTGATTCCTATACTCCGGAACCTGGGCCTTAGCACTCAGATCTGCAGCTGGATGTTCAACTTCCTCACAGACAGGACCCAGGCTGTAAAAATAGGGGACAAGCTCTCAGCTATAATCACTCTGAGCACCGGTGCCCCACAAGGCTGTGCACTCAGCCCCCTGCTTTACTAACTGTACACCCATGATTGTGGTGCCAAGTTTCCATCAAACTCAGTATATAAGTTTGCTGATGACACAACAATTGTAGGTTGTATCTCGGGTAATGATGAGTTTGAGTACAGAGAGGAAATTAAGAACCTGGTGGCATGGTTCAAAGACAATAACTTATACCACGTCAGCAAGATGAAGGAATTGGTTGTTGACTTCAGAAGGAGTAGCGGACCGCACAACCCAATTTACATCGGTGGTGCGCAAGTGGAACAGATCAAAAGCTTTAAGTTCCTCGGGGTCAATATCACAAATGACCTGACTTGGTCCAACCAAGCAGAGTTCACTGCCAAGAAGGCCCAACAGCGCCTTTACTTCCTGTGAAAACTAAAGAAATTTGGCCTGTCCCCTAAAACCCTCACTAATTTTTATAGGTGCACCGTAGAAAGCATTCTTCTAGGGTGCATCACAACCTGGTATGGAAGTTGTCCTGTCCAAGACCGAAAGAAGCTGCAGAAGATCGTGAACACAGCGCAGCACATCACACAAACCAATCTTCCGTCCGTGGACTCACTTTACACCGCACGCTGTCGGAGCAGTGCTGCCAGGATAATCAAGGATACAACCCACCCAGTCAACACAGCGCAGCACATCACACAAACCAATCTTCCGTCCGTGGACTCACTTTACACCGCACGCTGTCGGAGCAGTGCTGCCAGGATAATCAAGGATACAACCCACCCAGTCAACACACTTTTCATCCCTCTTCCCTCCGGGACAAGGCTCAGGAGCTTGAAGACTCGTATGGCCAGATTTGGGAACAGCTTCTTTCCAACTGTGATAAGACTGCTGAACGGATCCTCAACCGGATCTGGGCCATACCCTCCAAATATCCAGACCTGCCTCTCAGTTTTTTTGCACTACCTTACTTTCCATTTTTCTATTTTCTATTTATGATTTATAATTTAAATTTTTAATATGTATTAATTTTTACTATTTTTAATATTTAATATTTGTAATCCAGGAAGTGGGAAGCGCAGAATCAAATATCACTGTGATGATTATATGTTCTAGTACCAATTGTTTGGTGACAATAAAGTATAAAGTATAAAGTCTGAGGTGTTTGTTATCATTCATTATCATCATCATTATGTGCTATGTCGTATGACGTGGGCTATCATGGTCTTATACATGACTATGATTCTTCTCGGCAATCTTTTCTACAGGAGTGGTTCCCATTGCCTTCTTCTGGGCAGCGTTTTTACAAGACGGGCTACCCTGGCCATTATCAATACTCTTCAAAATTGTCTACCTGGTGTCAGTGGTGGCATAACCAGGACTTATGATATGCACCAGCTGCTCATACAACCATCCACCACCTGCTGTTATGGCTTCATGTGACCCTGACTGGGGGTGAAGCAGGTGCTACACCTTACCCAAGGGTGACCTGCAGGTTAGCAGAGGGAAGGAGCGCCTTACACCTCCTTTGGTAGAGACATAACTCCACCGCACCATTATCATTAAATTGAATAGAAGAAACAATGGTGACCTGCTAAAGAACCAAATGTGATGCAAAGAGTTTGTTTATCTTGTGGAGTTCTAATTGACATTTTAATATTCTGGAGTATAGACCCAGCTCTATCTGTTAGCATCAGTCTCAACTCTGCCCATTAGCTACCAAGGTATGGACATCAGATGGTTCTAGACATAGGCCCTGATCTCATGTTCCACTTCAATTGGTAGAAAATTGTTTATGTATTTATCTGACAGATGCACTATAATTTTTTGCTCTGAGATAAACTTGGAACTATATTTTTCATCCATCCCAAATCCTTAGGTTTAAATAATAAGATCTCAGCTGTGCCTGGGAGGTCATTTACACCCACTTCTGGAGCTGTTTGTCCACTGAACGCCTACACACCTTTTGGCACAACTTTGGATTGTTGGCACCTGCACTCTCAATTCACAGTGGTAGTACATTTTAAAGCTCAGAGATTTATGGGTAAGAACAGGGCCATTGAAAACATTTACAAGCCTTGTCTTCCCTCTGCTAAATGGTACCAATCCAGTCAAAATTTTTATGAGAACTCATCAGCCAGTTTAAAGCAGGCAGCTTCCACAAGCAATGTGCTCAATGTGAACAGGCATTGTGTGTGTCATCGGTCAAACTCAACCTAATTTGTAGCTCTGTTAATCAGCTTCCAAATGTTGTTATTCTGTTATTAGTTAGCAAGCCCACCCCCCCACCCCCCCCACCCCTTCAGCTGTGTTTCTCTTACCTAAAGCTCTGCCCTGTGCTGATCCGTCTCCAGTTTCTGACCCCACTCCACTGAGCATTGAGCATGGTTTCCATTACACTTTCAGACTTTAGAGTACAGTGATGTGTTCTAACAACCCTGCTGTGTGGGTGACAGCCCTTTGGAAGCCATTATGTTGAAATGGACAGGGAATAAGATGGGTAACCAACAATATCTCTCTTCCTCGTCCCAGAAATTTGAGGGACAAACAACATGTCAAACATAACTGCACTCACCTCGTCTTCTTCGTCAGTCTGCACAGGAAGTCAGACAGGAAATACAAGGGAAAGCTCATCACCCACAGAGTGGTGACTATTTGGAGCCCAGCACCAAAGGAAGAGTGAGAAGTGAACAGCAGGGAAGGATTTAAAAGGACTGTCGAGCAATCAAAGTACTGGCAGGGACCAGCTGGTTTGAGATGACTCTATACTGTACACTGGATGTGTTGTAGATTCACTAAGTATCCGAGGAAGAACTTAAAAAACTGATTTATCTGAAACAGATCCAGAATATTAAACTCCTGTCCCATTAAAGATTAACCACATCTGCAACGGTTACTTGAAACAAATCAAAACTGTTGTGAGACTGATGAGGGAATTAACACTGTATGATGCTTCCAAATAATTGAACTCCAAGTCAAAAAACTATGTTGGATTATTTATTATGAAATGAGCAAAAATGAACAATCTAATATAGTGATATTAGTGAAAATGGCAGAATAAGTGAAACAAACAAAATAAATGAATATTGTAAATAATCAATATAAATGAAATAAGCTATCAGCAAAAATATTAATTCCTTGTTTCACCTCCTCTCAACCAAATTAAACTAACGAGGACGTGTGAATTCAGAACTATACTCATTTGCTTCTATCTCACCCCAACCCACCTGGCAGGTTGCCGTAGTAACACAGAAATCCACAGCACATTAAAGGCTCTTCAGCCCACAATGTGTGCTGACCATGCAACCAACTCGAGAAACTGCCTAGAATTTCCCAACCGTATAGCCCTCTATTTTTCTAATCTCCATGTACCTATCTAAGAGTGTCTTAAAAGACCCTATTGTATACACCTCTAACAACTTCACTGGCAGTACATTCCACGCACCCACCACTATCTGTGTGAAAAACTTACCTCTGATATCCCCTTGTACCTACTTCAAAGCACCTTAAAACTATGCCCCCTCGTGTTACCTATTTCAGCCTGGGAAAAAGCCTTTGGCTACCACATGATCAATGCCCCTCATCATCTTATACACCTCTACTAGGTCACCTCTCATCCTCTGTTGCTCCAAGGAGAAAAGGCCAAGTTCACTCAACCTATTCTCCAAAGGCATGCCCTCCAATCCAGGCAGCATCCTTGTAAAGCTCCTCTGCACTCTTGATAGTATCCACATCCTTCCTGTTGGAGGTGATCAGAACCGAACACAGGCCTGATCAAGGGCTTATATAGCTGTAACACTACATCACGGCTCTAGAACTCAATGGAACATATCTATGCAGAATGTCATGCAAATATTCCCAGAACATTTGCCACATTAATGCCGTGCATTTCCCTGAGAATATCTGCTCCCAAGTTCCTGCCTAATAGCATATTTCCCTCACCCCAATTAAATGTTTTCCCAAATTGTCTGCTCCTATCCCTCTCCAGTGCTATGGTAACAGAGATACAGCTGTGATCACTACCTCCAAGATGCTCTCCCACAAGAGATCTGACACCTAACCAGGTTCATTTCCCAATACCAGATCAAGTACAGCCTCTCCTCTAGTTGGCTTATCTACATATTGCATCAAGAAACTTTCATGAACACACCTAAGAAACTCCACCCCATCTAAACACCTTGCTCTAAGGAGATGCTGGTCAATATTAAGAAAGTTTAAATCTCCTATCACAACAACCCTATTATTATTGCACCATTCCAGAATCTGCCTCCCTATCTGCCCCTCGATGTTTCTGTTACTATTGGAGGATCTATTAAAAAACACCCAGCAGAGTCATTGCCCTCTTCCCGTTTCTGACTTCCGCCCACAATGACTCAGTAGACAATCCTTCCATGATTTCCTCTGTTTCTGCAGCCATGATACTATCACTGATTAGCTGTGCCACTGCCCTATCTCTTTTGCCTCCCAGCCTGTCCTTTTTGAAACATCTAAAGCCCAGCAGCCATTCCTGCCCAAGTCATCCAAGTTTCTGTAATGGCCACAACATCATAGTTCCATGTATTGATCCATGCTCTTTCATCCACCTTGCTTATAATACTCCTTGTATTAAAATAGGCACACCTCAAACCATCTGGCTGAGTGCTACTTTGCTCTATCATTTGCCTGTCGTTTCTCATATACTCCCTACAAGCTGTCACTACTTGTGCGCCAACTGCACCATCCTCTGCCTCTCCACTTCAGTTCCTACCTCCTTGCAAATCTAGTTTAAAAACTGCCCAATAGCATTAGCAAACTTCCCTCCCAGGATATTAGTTCCCCTCCAGTTCAGGTGCAACCCTTCCCACTTGTACAGGTCATCCCTTCCTCAGAACGGGTTCCAATGATCAAACTCTTTGAAGTGCTCTGGTCCCAACACTGATTGTACCTCTTAGTCCACAATAAAAACACGCAACATAAACTACAATGTAGACAGACAGAATATAGATAGATGGCTCTGACATCCCAGCCCCTAATTATTAAATAATAATCACAACTAAATACTACAAAATTAGCAAACATGAAATCTTCAAGGATAAACATCTTTACATTTATGCAAATGTGCTCTTTCTTCCTTCAATCAAATCATGTAACAGTTACCTAGACCAGAAGTGACAGCACTTAGTCAGTATAGAGCTAATACCACTCTCTGACAAGTCAGTAAGTCAAGTCAAAGTCATGAAGCTTTTAAAACTGTAGCTCCTCAAACCTCTGCCTCCTGTGAAAGACAGATCTTGGATCTTGTCCAGTCAAGTCTTGGTCTTGATGCACATTTGCCACACAAATCCTCTTCTGTCTGGAAAGGCTTGAAAGACTCTTCCTGTGGATCCATGAGTTGCAAGGCAATGAGCTGTCAACTTTCCTGGAAGGAAATTGCACTATATACCTTACCATTTATGATGTTCCTATAACTGTGGTAAGTACTCCTTCACTCACCATTTTCCAAAACAAGTTTGACCTGTATTGGATGTGCTTCCATCTACGACAAGCTTCAATGTCTTCCTTTTTGGAAGTTTCCTGGTGGTACGGATGATGAAGTCTTCAGATGCAACAGATGGTTGCGTATTAGAGCTTCCAAATCATTGGGATCAGAGGATGCCTCAGTAGTTGAACGACCATGGGTAATAGCCTCTATTTTGCAAAGGACTGTGTAGAAACCCTCATTCTCAAGATTCTGTACCTTCATCGTGGAATTGAAAACCCTACACACAGACCTGATCAATCTCTCCCATGTTTCCTCATGATGAAAGCCAACCGGGTGATTAGAAATCCATGAAATTCCTTTCAGAAGGACATCAGTGATCTTTGCATGGTTCCACTTCTCAGTGGCTTCTCTTAACTCACACTCAGCTTCAGCAAAGTTTGTCACATTATCAGAGTGCAGTTCACAAACCTGTCCACCTCTTACTATAAAGTCTCAAGGTGCATAACAAAGAAGATGCCACTTCAATGTGAACAACTTGTATAACTAGACAGGCAAATATGACCCACACCTCTTCATCGTACTTCTGCTCTTCACCTCAAAAGGTCCAAAGTAGTCCACTTATACACATATAAACAGAGGTTCATCTGGAGAAACCCTGTCCGCAGGTAGTCTGCCATGTGTTGACATCCCGGAGCTGCGTGCAACTGTTGACAAACAACAGGATTCTTCTTATAGCCATATCAGTGCCAGGAATCCAACATTTTTGCCACAACCTGGACATGTGCTTAAGGCCACCATGTCCCACCTCTTGATAGACAGGCCTTGGAAATAAGGAGGCATGGGATCCAAGGGAACATTGCTTTGCGGATCCAGAATTGGCTTGCCCACAGAGGGCAAAGAGTGGTTGTAGACTGGTCATATTTTGCATGGAGGTCAGTGACCAGTGGTGCGCCTCAGGGATCTGTTCTGGGACCCCAACTCTTTGTGATTTTTATAAATGACCTGGATGAGGAAGTGGAGGGGTGGGTTAGTAAATTTGCTGATGAGACAAAGGTTGGAGGTGTTGTGGATAGTGTGGAGGGCTGTCAGAGGTTACAGCGGGACATCGATAGGATGCAAAACAGGGCTGAGAAGTGGCAGTTGGAGTTCAACCTAGATAAGTGTGAAGTGGTTAATTTTGGTAGGTCCAATATGATGGCAGAATATAGTATTAATAGTAAGACTCTTGGCAGTTTGGGGGATCAGAGGGATCTTGGGTTCCAGGTCCATAGGGCACTCAAAGCTGCTGTGGTTAAGAAGGCATACCGTGCATTGGCCTTCATCAGTTGTGGGACTGGACTTAGATGCTGAGAGGTAATGTTGCAGCTATATAGGACCCTGGTCAGACCCCACCTGGAGTACTGTGCTCAGTTCTGGTCGCCTCACTACAAGAAGGATGTGGAAACCATAGAAAGAGTGCAGAGGAGATTTACAAGGATGTTGCCTGGATTGGGGGGGCATGCCTTATGAGAATAGGTTGGGTGACAGAGAATGAGGGGTGACCTGATAGAGGTGTATAAGATGATGAAAGGCATTGATCATGTGGATAGTTACAGGCTTTTTCCCAGAGCTGAAATGGCTAGCACGAGAGGGCACAGTTTTAAGATGCTTGGAAGTAGGTACAGAGAAGATGTCAGGGGTAAGTTTTTTTACGCAGAGAGTGGTGAATGCGTGAAATGGGCTGCCAGCAACAGTGGTGGAGGCAGATACGATAGGGTCTTTTAAGAGACTCCTGGATAGGTACATGGAACTTAGAAAAATAGAGGGTTATAGGTAAGCCTAGGTAATTCCTAAGGTAAGGACACGTTTGGCACAGCTTTGTGGGCCAAAGGGCCTGTATTGTGCTGTAGGTTTTCTATGTTTCTATGTTTTCCTAAATAAGTCTGAGATACGGAGATCCTCTGCTAGTATAACAGGATGTTTAAACTCTTCGGGCCTGGCTGCCCTACTAAGTCATCACCTTCAAGTACTGGATTGAGCTTGAAAATATAGTGGTTCCTTTTCATGCTTTAGCCCTTTGCAAACTTGAGAATTCATATGGAAATATGTTTCTTTAGCAAAACACAATGATCTTCATTTCAGCCTTTCTGAGCTCCTCCACTGAGAGACAAACTCGGCCAATCCGACCTTTGGCCTCTGAACAACATACTTGTTACTTTTCTTCCAACTAAGAAACAAGAGCAAGTTCTTAAATCTAAGATTCCAAGCCACTGTCTTCCTCAAACATGTACAAAAGAAGTAGTGATGGAGCATACATGTTCCCGTGTCCACCTCCTCTTCAATCTGCATGGCATCCATTGAAATACTTCTTCTGACTTCCAGATCACCTGGCAGGAGTGCTCCAGAATAATCGGGATTCACGGGCCATTCCCTTCCAGGTTGAAGAAGATATTGATGACCTGACACCCATGTTTCATTTTTCAGGAATGCTTCCACTCTCAACCTTCAAGAGGCCACATCTGCTTGGTTGCTTGAAGTATTTACAATCTCCATTGCAATGCTTGTAAAACCTTAAGAATTTCAGAAACTGTCAGCAACGAAGGTTTGGAACCTGTAGGTTTCGTTCTTAATATACTTCAGTACAGAAGTACAATCAGTCCACAGAACTGAGTCACAAAGCTGCCTGTGCAACTCCTTCCGCCACATTGTGTCTGTACAGATTGCCTTTGTAGTAGCAGCAAGCTGTATACAAGTGATGGAACTGACTTCAATGGAGCTACCCTAGGTTGTCTCTTGATAAAAGCACAGTGCACCTGAAAGCGTGTGTTCTGCGACAACAGGTAGGACACTGCACTATAGCCATCTTCGCCTGCATCTGAAAAGTGATGTTACCATGCAGCAGTAACTTCACCAAAGTCCTAGGGGTTCAAATATCTAACAACCGTTAAGTCTTTCAACTGGCAGAGTTCTTCCAACCAGCTTGTCCACACATGAGCAATTGATATTGGTATCGTGTCATCCCAGCCAAGCTCTTTCTTACATAGATCTTGTATGATCTTAGCAATTAGCACCACCAAACTCAAGATTCCAAAAGAATCATAGATGAAACTAACTGTGGAGAGGACCACTACTTTGGTGAGTGGTCTATCTTGAATCGTGATCTTAAACTTGAAAGGACCAAACTGAAATGCACACCCAGTACACTCTCCACTGAAAATATATCTTGATCCAAATCCTTCATGTCTTTCGCTCTTTGCTCTACTGGTATAACAGCTAACAAACTAAGTCTGAGCTCATCCATTTTGGGAGTTGAAAACCACACTTAGCACATATGAATACACGGCCATGGTAGAGAGACACTGTTTCTTCCTCAGAGGACACTAACACAAAACAGTCATCAACACAGAAGCAATGCAAAACCTTATCCACCGTTTCACAGCTAAACTGTTCTTCGTTGTCTTCTGCACAAAATATCTGCATCTTCCACTGGTACTTTAAACTGATGAAACATTGATTTATGATCTGCTATAATCACCACTGGTTCCTTTCTGAATCTGGCTGGGACTCCAACCAATGAGCTAGTAAGATCTGGGTCCTGTAAGAACTGATATTCACTGAAAAGTCACTCCACAAACATAACACTCCTTTTCCAGGGTGGTAAACACCATGATGTTGAATATCCTAGACCTTACCATCACTGCGATCCTGATCTTCTGACGGCATTCTTTCAGCATAACTTTTGCAGATGACATCCTTCTTGAAAGCTGAGTAGGCACTGTGAAATTACAAATCCCTCTTAAACATCTACCTTAGATTTAGAGCATGCTGTTCCACAATCTTCATGTTTTAAGACTGTAAGATATAGGAGCAGAATTGGGCCATTTGGCCCATTGAGTCTGCTCTGTCATTTCATCAATTTTACTCTCAGCCCCAATTTCCTGCCTTCCCCCTATATCCCTTCATGCGCTGACCAATCAAGAATCTATTAACCTCTGCTTTAAATATACATAACGACTTGGCCTCCAAGGATGTCTGTGGCAAAGAATTCCACAGATACACCACTCACTAAGGAAATTCCTCCTCACCTCTATTCTAAAAGGATGCCCCTCTATTCTGAAGCTGTGTTCTCTGGCCTTAGACTCTCACACCATAGGAAACATTCTCTCCACATCCAATCTAACAAGGTCTTTCAGCATTCAATAGGTTTCAATGAAGTCAGCCGCCTTTACTCTGAATCCTAGTGACTACAGGCCCAGAGAGATCAAACACCCTTATATGACAAATTATTCAAAACTGTAATCATTTTCATGAACCACCTTTGAACCCTCTCCAGCTTCAGCACATGCTTTCTAAGGGACCCAAACCTGTTCACAATACTCCAAGTGAGGACTCAACAGCGCTTTATAAATTCTCAACATTACATCCTTGCTAGTCCTCTTGAAATGAATGATAACATTGCATTTGCCTTCCTCACCACACACTCAACCTGCAAATTAACCTTTAGGGAATCCTGCACAAGGACGTTTCTTTATGCCTCAGTTTTAAAAAAATATTTTCTCTCCATTTCAAAAATAGTCAACCCTTTCATTTCTTCTACCATCGTGCATTACCATACATTTCTTGAAATTGTATTTTACCTGCCATTTATTTGCCCATTCTCCTAATCTAAGTTCTCCTGTAGTCTCTCTACTTCCTCAAAAGTACCCGCCCCTCCACCTATCTTCATATCACCTGCAAACTTTGCAACAAAGCCATCAATTCCATCATCCAAATCATTGACACATAACGTAAAAAGAATCGGTCCCAGCACAGACCCCTGTGGAACACCACTAGTCACTGGCACCCACCAGAAAAGGCTCCCTTTATTTCCACTCTTTGCCCCCTGCCAATCTGCCACAGCTTTATCCAAGCCAGAATCTTTCCTGTAATACCATGCGCTCATGGCTTGCTAAGCAGCCTTGTGTATGGCAACTTGTCAAAGGCCTTCTGAAAGTACAAGTACACCACATCAACCGATTCTCCATTGTCTATCCTGCTCGTTATTTCTTCAAAGAATTCCAACAGATTTGTCAAGCAAGATTTTCCCTTCAGAAAACCATGCTGACTACGGCCTATTTTATCATGTGCCTCCAAGTACCCTGAGCCCTCATCCTTCAAAATTGATTCCAACATCTTCCCAACCAGTGGCCTATAGTTTCCTTTCTTCTATCTCTCTCTCCCTTCTTGAAGAATGGAGTGACATTTTCAATTTTCCAGTCTTCTGCAACAATTACAGAATCTGGTGATTCTTGAAAGATCATTACTAATACCTCCACAATCTCTTCACCCACATCTTTCAGAACCCTGGGGTGTGCACCATCTGACTTCCAGGTGACTTCAGACATTTCAGTTTCCCAAGAACCTTCTCTCTAGTTATGCTAACTTTACACACTTCATGACCCCAACACCTGGAACTTCCACCATTCTGCTGGTTTTTTTCCCCACACTGAAGACTGATCCAAAATACTTATTCAGTTCGTCCGCTATTTCGTTGTCCCCCATTACTACCTCTCCAGCATCATTTTCCAGCCGTTCAACACCCACTCTTGCTTCACTTTTACACTTTATGTATCTGAAGAAACTTTTGGTATCCTCTTTAATATTATTGGCTAACTTACTTTCGTATTCCATCTTTACCTTAATGATTTTTTTAGTTGCCTTCTGTTGGTTTTTAAAAGTTTCCCAATCCTCTAAGTTCCCACTAATTTTTGCTCCATTATATGCCCTCTCTTTGGTTTTTATGTTGGCTTTGACTTCATTTGTTAACCACAGTTGTGTCATCTTTTCTTTAAAATACTCTTTGTGATCTAGATATTCTGTACCTTCGGAATTGCTCTCAGAAATTCCAGTCATTGCTGCTCTGCCATCGTCCCTGCCGGTGTTCTTATCCAATCAACTCTAGCCAACTCCTCTCTCATGCCTCTGTAATTCCCTTTACTCCAGTGTAATACTAATAAATCTGACCTTAGCTTCTCCTTCTCAAATTTCAGAGTGAATTCAATCACATTATGATCACTTTTACCTTAAAATCTCTAATCAATTCTTGCTCATTACACAACACCCAATCCAGAATAGCTGATCCCCTAGTGGGCTCAACCATGAGCTACTCTAAAAAGCCATCTCATAGGCACTCTAGAAATCCCCTCTCCTGGACTCCAGCACCACCCTGATTTTCCCAACCTACCTGCATATTGAAGTCCTCCATGACTACTGCAACATTGCCCTGTTGACATGTATTTCCCATTGAAATTTGTAGGCCACATCCTTACTACTGTTTCGGGGTCTGTATACAACTTCCATTAGAGTCTTTTTACCCTTGTAGTTCCTTAGCTCTATCCGCAATGATTCAATACCTTCCAACCCCATGTCACCTCTTTCTAATGATTTGATTTTAATTTTAATTTTTTACCAGTACAGCAATGTTGCCCCCTCTGCCTTCCTGCCTAATTTGATACAATATCCATCCTTGGACATTAAGCTCCCAGTTATAATCTTCTTCCAGCCATGATTCAGTGATGCCTACAACATCATACCTGCAAATTTGCAACTGTGCTGCAAGTTCATGTACCTTATTCCATAAATTGCACACATTCAAATAGAACACCTTCAGTCCTGCATTCACCCTTTTCAATTCTGTCCGCCTTTTACATTGCAGCTCATCCTGTAGACTGCAATTTTGCCCTATCAACAGCCTCTCCTCACTACACATTACCTTTGTTTGTAAACCAGCTTCCTTGTCGTCAGCACCATTATCCGCCTTTCCTTCAATACTCTTGCATTGAAATATAGGCAGCTCAGGACACTAGCTGCACCATGCTCAACCTTCTGATTCCTAACTTTGTCTGAGGTCTTACCAACAGCTCCTTCCAACCGTCTCGACTTCACCGCACCTTGTTCCCATTCCAACCTTACTCCTTCCGAACACTCTACTCTCCACTCCCTCCGCACTAATCCGAACCTTACTATTAAACCACCGATAAGGAGGGTGCTGTTGTAGTCTGACGTACTGACCTCTACCTTGCCGAGGCACAGTGACAACTCGCGGATACCTCCTCTTATTTACCCCTCAATCGTGACCCCACTAAGGAGCACCAGGGCCATTGTCTCCCACATCATCACCGACTTTATCCGCTCAGAGGATCTCCCATCCACTGCTACCAACCTTATAGTTCCCACACCTCGCACTTCCCGTTTCTACAAGATCCACAAACCTGCCTATCCTGGCAGACTTATTGTCTCAGCTTGCTCCTGCCCCACCAAACTCATTTCTGCATACCTCAACATGGTTTTATCCCCCCTTGTTCAGTCCCTTCCTACCTATGTTCGTGACACTTCTCACGCTCTTAAACTTTTCGATGATTTTAAGTTCCCTGGCCCCCACTGCTTTATTTTCATGGATGTCCAGTCCCTATATACTTCCATCACCCATCAGGAAGGTCTCAAAGCTCTCCGCTTCTTTTTGGATTCTAGACCTAATCAGTTGCCCTCTACCACCACTCTGCTCCGTCTACTGGAATTAGTCCTTACTCTTAATAATTTCTCCTTTGGCTTCTCCCACTTCCTCCAAACTAAAGGTGTAGCTATGGGCACCCGTATGGGTCCTAGCTATGCCTGCCTTTTTGTTGGCTTTGTGGAACAATCTATGTTCCGAACCTATTCTGGTATCTGTCCCCCACTCTTCCTTTGCTACATCGATGACTGCATTGGCACTGCTTCCTGCACGCATGTAGAGCTCGTTGACTTCATTAACTTTGCCTCCAATTTTCACCCTGCCCTCAAGTTTACCTGGTCCATTTCCAACAGCTCCCTCCCCTTTCTAGATCTTTCTGTCTCTATCTATGGAGACAGCTTATCTACTGATGTCTACTATAAGCCTACTGACTCTCATAGCTATCTGGACTATTCCTCTTCTCACCCTGTCTATTGCAAAAATCCTACCCCCTTCTCCGTCTCCGCCGCATCTGCTCTCAGGATGAGGCTTTTCATTCCAGGACGAGGGAGATGCCCTCCTTTTTTTAAAGAAAGGGGCTTCCCTTCCTCCACCATCAACTCTGCTCTCAAACGCATCTCCCCCATTTCACGCACATCTGCTCTCACTCCATCCTCCCGCCACCCCACTAGGAATAGGGTTCCCCTGGTCCTCACCTACCACCCCACCAGTCTCCAGGTCCAACATATTATTCTCCGTAACTTCCGTCACCTCCAACGGGATCCCACAACTAAGCACATCTCCCCCCCACCCCCCTGCTTTCCACAGGGATTGCTCCTTACGCGACTCCCTTGTCCATTTGTCCCCCCAATCCCTCCCCACTGATCTCCCTCCTTGCACTTATCCTTGTAAGTGGAACAAGTGCTACACATCTCCTTACATTTCCTCCCTTACCACCATTCAGGGCCTCAGACAGTCCTTCCAGGTGAGGCGACACTTCACCTGTGAGTCGGCTGGGGTGATATACTGTGTCCCGTGCTCCCGATGTGGCCTTCTATATATTGGCGAGACCCAAAGCAGACTGGGAGATCGTTTTGCTGAACACCTACACCTTGTCCACCAGGGAAAGCAAGACCTCCCAGTGGCCACACATTTTAATTCCACATCCCATTCGGCCTCCTCTACTGTAAAGATGAAGCCTCACTCAGGTTGGAGAAACAACACCTTATATTCCGTCTGGGTAGCCTCCAATCTGATGGCATGAACAGTGACTTCTCAAACTTCCACTAATGCCCCACCTCCCCCTCATACCCCATCTGTTATTTATTTATATACACACACACATTTTTTCTCTCTCTCTCCTTTTTCTCCCTCTGTCCCTCTGACTATACCCCTTGCCCATCCTCTGGGTTCCCCCCCCTCCCCCTTTTCATTCTCCCTGGGCCTCCTGTCCCATTATCCTCTCATATCCCTTTTGCCAATCAACTGTCCAGCTCTTGGCTCCATCTCTCCCCCTTCTGTCTTCTCCTATCATTTTGGATCTCCCCCTTCCCCTCCCACTTCCAATCTCTTACTAGCTCTTCCTTCAGTTAGTCCTGACGAAGGGTCTTGGCCTGAGACGTCGACGGTACCGCTTCCTAGAGATGCTGCCTGGCCTGCTGCGTTCACTAGCAACTTTGATGTGTGTTGCTTGAATTTCCAGCAGCTGCAGAATTCCTCGTGTTGGCGCAAATTGAATGTGTGTTCGCCCTTGCAGAACAGACAAACCCCTTTGGCTAACCAGACCATTCCCCTTCCATTAGTTCCAGGCTCAGTTTTAATCTAACTTCTCATAGTGGCCAAAGTAGAGGCAAAGCTAATTCCTTTAGCCTTAGAACAAAGTTGTAACTTAGTTTTGTTCACACCTTTGCTTAGTGCAGGAGATGGAGCATCCCAAATACAGGGTCTGTTGCAAACTTGCCTTTCCAGAAAATCAACAATACGAGCAAAAGTAGTCTTACAGTTGTGCCTTTCTTGCAGTTCAAAGACCACAATTCTCCATTTATCCCTCAGTATAAAGGGCAATTTCTTGACGACAATCGACATTATCTGTTGGAAGGTGAGACACGTTTTCACTTATTGCAGCAACATGACCTTCACTGCAACATTTATGGGTTAACCATTGTTTCACATCCCCTTTAAAAGCATTGCTATAGCTACCAATGCTTGGAAAGCGTTCATTCATAACCCATAACAAAGATACAAAACACAAAATACAATAGGCAGAATATAGATCAGCAGAAGAAACTCCTCCCATGCATGGTGACCATGATGCTGAACCTGTATCTGAATTCAGTAACTGCGATGGTTAAATATCCAGCATGCAGCTTATTTCAACTTTTTTCCCCAGTGTGAACTCAGTAATGTATCACATGGTGGACTGACTGAGTGAATCCCTTCCCAGAGTTAGACCATGGTTTCTGCCCAGAGTAAACTTGCTGCTGTGCCAGTAGGGAACCTGACTGAATGAATCCCTTCCCATGGTCTCAACAGATGTACGTCCTCTTCTCAGTGTGAATTTGTTGTTGAACATTCAGTTGAGATGACTGAGTGACTCATTTCCCATAATCTGAACAGGTCAACAGCCCGCCCCCAGTGTGAACTCACTGGTGCCCAGTAGGTAGGAAGGCCAAGTGAATCCCTTCCCGCAGACTGAGCAGGTGAATGGCTTCTCTCCAGTGTGAACTGACTGGTGTGTCTGCAGGTGGCATGACCGAGTGAATCCCTTCCCACAACCTGAGCAGGTGAATGGCCACTCCCCAAGGTGAACTCGCCGGTGTGCCAGTAGATATGATCGCTAAGCGAATCCCTTCCCACAGTCTGAGCAGGTGAAAGATTCTATCCAGTGTGAACCTACTGATGTAGCCTCAGTTGAGATGACTGAGCGAATCCCTTCACACAATCTGAGCAGGTGAACGGTTTCTCCCCTGTGCGAACTCACTGGGGTGCCAGTAAGGAACCTGACCGAATGAATCCTTTGCCATTCTGAGCAGGTGAATGGCCTCTCCCCATGTGAATTTGCTGATGTATTTTCACTTGAGATGACCAAGTGAATCACTTCCCACAGTCTGAGCAAGTCTCTCCCCAGCGTGAACTCACTTGTGTGCCAGTAGATCAGATGGCTGAGTAAATCCCTTACGAGTCTGAGAAACCCTTATCACCTGTGAGTCTCTTCCCACAATTGGAGCAGGTGAACGGTCTCTCCCCAGTGTGAAATGACTGGTGTCTCCGCAGGTAGACTGACTGAGTGAACCCCTTCCCACAGGCTGAGCAGGTGAACGGCCTCTCCCCATTGTGAACTCGCTGATGTACCTTCAGTTGAGATAACTCAGTGAATCCCTTCCCACAGTCTGAGCAGGTGAATGGCCTCTCCCCAATGTGAACTGACTGGCATCTCTGTAGGTGGATCCACTGAGTGAATCCCCTGCCAAAGTCTGAGCATGTCTCTCCCCAGCGTGAACTCGTTGGTGTCTCTGTAGGTTGGTCGACTTAGTGAATCCTCTTCCACAGTCTGAGCAGGTGAACGGTCTCTCCCCAGTGTGAACTCGCCGGTGTGCCAGTAGGTAAGATGATCGAGTGAATCCCTTCCCACAGTCCGAGCAGGGAAATGGCCTCTCCCCAGTGTGAAGTCGCTGATGTACCTTCAGTTGAGATGACTGAGTGAATGCCTTCCCACAGTCTGAGCAGGTGAACGGTCTCTCCCCTGTGTGAACTCGCTGGTGTGCCAAAAGGTAAGATGATCGAGTAAATCCCTTCCCACAGTCTGAGCAAGTGAACGGTCTCTGCCCAGTGTGACATCGCTGATGTACCTTCAGAGTAGATGACTCAGTGAATCCCTTCCCACAGTCTGAACATGTGAATGGTCTCTCCCCAGTGTGAACTCGCTGATGTACCTTCAGATGAGATGACTGGGCAAATCTCCTTCCACAGCCTGAGCAGGTAAACGGCCTCTCCCCAGTGTGAACTCGTTGATGTACCTTCAGTTTAGAGGACTGAGTGAATCCCTTCCCACAGTCCGAGCAGGTGAATGACCACTCCCCAGTGTGAACCGATTGGTGTGCCAGTAGTTGGAATGACTGAGTGAATCCCTTCCCACAGTCAGAGCAGGTGAATGGCCTCTCTGCAGTGTGAACTGACTGATGTATCTTTAAGTGGGTTGACTGAGTGAATCCCTTCCCACATTCAGAGCAGATGAACGGCCTCTCCTCGGTGTGAATTCGCTGATGTGCCTTCAATTGAGATGACTCAGTGAATCCCTTCCCACAGTCTGAACAGGTGAATGGTCTCTTACCAGTGTGAACTGACTGGTGTGCCAGTAGGTCAGATGATTCAGTGAATTGCTTCTCACAGTCTGAGCATGTGAACAGCATCTCTCCAGTGTGAAATGATCAGTGTGCCAATCAATGAGTAATTGAATCCTTTCCCACAGTCTGAGAAGTTGAACAGCCTCTCTCCTGTTTGTACTCGGTGGTGTGCTGCGGGCCAGCTGAATAAGAGAGTTCCTTATCACACTGAGAGAAGAAGAATGATACCTCTGCTATCAATTCACTGGCAATTCATCAAGTCAGACGTCAGAAAGATTGAATCTCTCACATAGTCAATGCAGTTGAAGTACTGATCTCTAGTGATCAAAAGCTGGTGTATTCTCAGCAACTCAATCCCAGAGGATTTCACTGAGTTAAAAGAGACAACTTCATTTCCGACATGAAGCACATTTCCAGCTGGGATGAGATACTTTTTCTTCTCCTAGAATCAACAACAGATATATTTGGTGTAATAAAGGAAAAATTTGGCCATCCTTAAATATCTGGACAGAGACATTAGAACTGGCATGCTATTGTGTTCAGATCCCTGTTCACAAACTCTTTGTCATTCGTAACATCAATTACACACATCAATGGGTGAAAGACTGCATTTACGTGATAAATATATATAAAGAAAAAAACTGTATTACAATAAGTATATATATGCCTATTAAATAGTTAAGTTAAAATAAATAGTGCGAGGAAACAGAAATAAGGATGTAGTGAGTTAGTGTTCATGGGTTCAAAGTCCTTTTAGAAATTGGAAAGAGGAGGAGAAGATTGTTCTTATTATTTTGAGTTCTGGTCATGTCCCACAGCACTACAAAGAGCACATGGTATTTCATGGCTGATTCTGGAGACTTTCTACTTACTCTGACCCCTACACCCCCCCCCCACCACCCGGAGGTGATTGATTGCGCTAAACTCATCGACGGTAATGTCAATGAATATGAAGGGGGAGGGGAGAGGACAGTTGTCTTTCCCATTGGACTGTGGCACTTTTGTGATGTGATTGTTACAGGTCACTTGTTACCCAGGAGACAGGTGTTTGATATCATTATGTACCCAGGGAGAATGGTATAAAGCATTCTCATGGGTAGAAAGGTCCAGAGATCTATGTCAGGGGACTGAAACAGTAAAGCATATCCTTATTTCATGCAGGAGATTTGCACAGGAAAGACAGCAAATGTTACAACAATCACGCAAAGTAGGACTGGTAGAGAACAGTGTTAAAGGTTTATTGGAATGTGGGGGGAGTGATCGGAGAGGAAATGATCGTTTCGTTTTTTAAGGGCGACGGGACTGGATAGACTGCTTTAAAGTGAATGTACAATGAGGGACAATAAATCCTGAAGATGGCTGTAATGCAATAATGTGGATGCCAACTGCCGTAAAAACTCAAGGAAGAAGAAGAAGAAGAAAGATCCAGAGAAAGAGGTAAAACAAAGGTTATTTTCTAAAGAACTAAATTTGATGGAAAGATCTTGCAGCACTAATTGATATTTTCATTCACTGGAAGGCGGACTCTTCTTCTGAGATTAACTCAAAACTGAATCTTTGTTCTGAGTTCCTAATTCTTGGATTTAGATAGGTGAAGTTCGGCAGTGTCTGACAGATCCAACTGCTGGCATTCCCCCTGCCTGTGGTACCAAACACACCCGACCGATTGCTGGGGAAGCACTAGAATGGCCATCTTGACTTCAGGTCAAGATGGCACAAGCCTACAAAGCTCCCTCGGTTGACATCTTTCCGACAGCAAACAAAAATATCTTTTTTACTTCTTTTACGCCTGTTTTTCACCTCAAATATGTTCCTGGGACTGTTAAGAGTCTGCGATTTACAGTCTGATGATCTTTGAGTGATCCAACGCTTTGTGGTCTCTGAGAAGATTCCGGGAAGCAAGAGCACGTACTCAGACGGCCTCAAAGCAAAGAAACTTCGAGACTGCGCGAGCCGTTGTTTGACTCCATTTCGCCATTTAAAGCGTCAATTAAGCACTAAAGCATTGAGAAAAACTGAGACCTCGAGGCGAACAAGAGTTTCAGCGTCAACTGCCAGCCTTTTAATCACTGCAGGAGGAGTCTGTGAGCAGCCTATCGCTGGGTGGCTCTGTGACAAGCAGGTAGGCCTCTCTGCCTCGTGTGATGTCCCTCTCTTTCAATGAACATCAGTGATATCATAGGATGGTATCATGGCTCTGTGTTTATGGTTTGGACGATAGCATTTAAGGACTGTGGACTTTTTCCAGACTTACGGTTTTTATATTCTGTGTGTTTTTTTTTAAATCGCCTGTTCCTTTTCTGTCTTGTTCTGCAAGGGGAGGGTGTTTGGGAGGGGGGGGGGTTGATGTCCTGTTAGTTTTTTTATGTGGGGGAGGGCTTTTTTTGGGGGGGTTGATGTTCCTACTCTGTTTTGTGCAGGGTGAGTGGGGTTTTTGGAGGGGGGGGAATGTATGATCAGGATGCTGTTCTTTTTCGTATGGGGGTGGGTTTGATGGCTCTCTCTGAATGGTTTTCATGTTCTTTCTTTGTTTTGTGGCTCTCAGGAGATAATAAATTTCAGAGTTATATACGACCATAAGACATAGGAGCAGAATTAGGCCATCTGGCCCATCGAGTCTGCTCCACCATTCCATCATGGCTGATCCTTTTTTTTAAGAAATCTCCTCCTCAACCCCAGTTCCCGGCCTTCACCCCATAACTTTTGATGCCATGTCCAATCAAGAACCTACCAATCTCTGCCTTAAATACACCTAACAACCTGACCTCCACAGCTTCACGTGGCAACAAATTCCAAAAATTCACCAACCTTTGGCTAAAGAAATTTTTCTGCATCTCTGCTTTGAAAGGGCACCCCTCTATTCTGAGGCTGTGCCCGCTTGTCCTAGACTCTCCCACCGTGAGAAACATCCTTTCCACATCTACTCTGTCTAGGCCCTTCAACATTCAAAAGGTTTCAATGAGATTCTCCCCCCACCCCATCCTTCTGCATCCCAGCGAGTACAGACCCAGAGCCATCAAACATTCCTCGTTTGATAACCCTTTCATTCCTGGAATCAGCCTGGTGAATCTCCTCTGGACCCTCTCTAATACCGGCACATCTTTTCTTAGATAAGCCCATAACTGTTCACAATACCCGATGTGAGGCCTCACCAATGCCTTATAAAGCCTCAGCATCACATCCCTGTATTCTAGACCTCTTGACATGGCATTTGCCTTCCTCACCATTGACTCAACCTGCAAGTTAATCTTCAAGGTGTTCTGCACAAGGACTCCCAAGTCCCTCTGCATCTCAGATTCCTGGATTTCCTCCCCATTTAGAAAATAGTCCACACATTCATTTCTACTACCAAAGTGCATGACCACACATTATCCAACATTGCATTTCATTCGCCACTTTCTTGCTCATGCTCCTAATCTGTACAAGTCCTTCTGCATCCTACCTGTTTCCTCAACAATACCTGCCCCTCCACCAATCTTTGTATCACCTGCAAACTTGGCAACAAAGCTATTTGTTCCATCATCTAAATTTTTTATATACAGCATAAACAGAAGTGGATTCAACACAGACCATTGCAGAACATCACTAGTCACTGGCAGCCAACCAGAAAAGGATCCTTTTATTCCCGCTCGCTACCTCCTACCAATCAGCCAATGCTCTAACCATGTTCATAACTTTCCTGTAATACCATGGGCTCTTAACTTGGTAAGCAGCCTCATATGTGACTCCTTGTCAAAGGCCTTCTGAAAGTCCAAATATACAACATCCACAGCATCCCCTTTATCTATCCTACTTGTAATCTCCTCAAAGAATTCCAACAGGTTCATCAGGCAGGATTTTCCCTGAAGGAAGCTATGCTGACTTCGTACTATCTTGTCTTCTGTCAACAAGTACTGCATCACCTCATCCTAACAATTGACTCTAACATCTTCCCAACCAGAGGTCAGGCTAACTGTCTATAATTTCCTTCTTGCTGCCTTCCTCCTTTCTTAAAGAGCAGAGTAATATTTGCAATTTTCCAGTCCTCTGGCACCACACCAAGAATCCAATGATTTTTGAAAGATCATTTCTAATGCTACCACAATCTCTAACAATATCTCTTTCAGAACCCTAGGGTGCAGTTCCTCTGGTCCAGGTAACTTATGTACTTTTAGGTCTTTCAGCTTTTTGAGCACCTTCTTTCTTGTAACAGTAATTGCACCCACTTCTCTTCCTTCACACACTACAACATCAGGCATACTGCTAATGCCTTCCACAGTGAAGACTGACGCAAACTATTCATTTAGTTCAGCAACCATCTCCTTGTCCCCCCATTATTATTTCTCCTGCCTCATTTTCTAGTGGTCCTATATCCACTCTCATCTCTCTTTTGTTTTTAACATACTTGAAAAAACTTTTACTATCCACTTTGATATTATTTGCTAACTTGCTTTTGCATTTCATCGTTTCCCTTCTAATGACTTTTTTAGTTGCTCTCTGTAGGATTTTTAAAAACTTCCCAATCCTCTATCTTCCCACTCAGTTTTGCTCTGTTGTATGTCCTTTCTTTTGCTTTTACAATAGCTTTGACTTCCTTTGTCAGCCATGGTTGCACTATGTTACCATTTGAGTATTTCTTCATTTTTGGAATATACATGTCCTGCACCTTCCTCATTTTCCCCAGAAACCTATGCCATTGCTGCTCTGCTGACATCCCCACCAACAGCTCCTTTCAATTTACTTTGGCCAACTCCTCTCTCATATCACTGTAATTTCCCTTACTCTACTGAAATACTGCTACAGCAGACTTTACTTTCTCCCTATCAAATTTCAAGTTGAACACAATCATATTGTGATCACTGGTTCCTAAGGGTTCATTTACCTTAAGCTCCCTTGATGAAGTTTAAGGATGTTGCGGAAGTAAGAAATGGTTCCTGGACTCTTGTAAATAACGGGTTAAAAATTAAGCGCCAACTTATGAGTGTCAGTGAACAAATTCTGTGGCCTTCACTCAGGAATCTGCTTGTAGCTTGCTTAGATTGATGGCTCACAGGTGTCTCTTGAAGGCGATATGAGGGTGGGATTCACCCACACCCCATGTCTTACAGTTCCACACCACTGATTTAAAGTTCCCTTTGTTTAAAGAGGAACTGATAAGGCCATCTGTTTGTTATTAAGTCAGGGGCCTAGCAAAAGGAATGACTGATAAGAGTGGACAGTATATCTATTTGTAATTAAACTCTAGATTTTTGTATACTCTCTTATCTAATTAATTGAGTTTGCTCTAACTGACTTGGCAGGAATCATGGTAACTGAGTGTTCTTTGTCTGTTAGTCCTATAAATTGTGGCATTTTCTGCCTGTCAGTCAGAAGCTCGTTTCAGCTGCCAGGGAGAGGGAGAGAGAAGCTCTGTCCCTTTGATGTTCGGCTTTGAGTTTCTCACCGGCTGAGCTCGAACAATAAACTGGTGAAGAGGTTAAAGTAAAGAACTGTGTGGTGTGATAATTGGTCTGGCAAATTTAAGTTTAAATTTGGTGCAGTGACTCGGATCCCAACATAGGGAACGTTTCTCTGGACTCAGTAAGTGACCGAGGGTTTGAATCGAACACAACTGAGTGGTAGGGCGCCCCAATGTGTTTTACTTCTGGCCACTCCTTGTGTCCGGTCAGGCATTCTGCCTTCGCCCACCGAAACCTGTACCTTGACGGGATCCAACGAACCAGGAGAATAAAGTAAGAAGTTGTTTTGTAAGTATTAAAGTCTGCCGGTGCTGAAGAATTGGGCAATAGGTCTTTGGCCTGGTCGATTAAACTAATTGGGCAACAGGTCTTTGGCCTGGTCGATTAAGCTGTATAATTGAGTCAACTTAACTAATTGGGCAATGGGCAAGAAAAGGGCCTGGTCTGTTTGAATAATTGGGCAATAGGTCTCTGGCCTGGTCAATTAAGCTGTATAAACGAATAACCAGCACAGGTGGCAGACGCCTCCAGAGGTTAAGTGCAGCGCTGACAAAAAAAAACTGGGAAATGGTGTATAGCCACCAGGAGAAGCTTGAGATATAACCTCTTGCGAACAAGTAGTAAACTTAATTTGGAAAAAGAATTGCAGTAAAAAGTGGAAATTATTGATCAAAGAATGGAAAAATAGAGCTGTTATCAAATGGAATAGTACTTTATTGGCCAGTTAGAGGAATAATGCATGTGATAACAGGGTGGAGGTATGTACAGGTGATGGCACTTCCAAGAGTTGGGAGACACTGAAAGCAGAATGTGAGTGGGTACATGGGCGACGGAGGAGAGAGCAGGAAAACAGCGTAAGCAGGCAGAGGCTGATATGGACAGGCAGGAAGGTTTAGATCGGCAGTGCCACGCGTGAGATCCAGTGCTAATACGGGATCGCGAACCTATGTCTGGCATACCGACTCTATTTGATGATTCTGGTGACTCTGATAGAGATGAGGAGTGGGGTTGCTATCCCCAAAAACCACCCCAGTCAATGCCCCCGACTCCACCAACGGCACCCCCACCACCTCCCTATCAAGGCCCTGCACAAGAGAGAATAGGTGAATGGGTGAAATTATATCCCCATAATTGGGGGGGGGGGGAACGAAGGCTGTCATGGCCTGGGAATGAAGGGGGCGAGGGAGAGGGACTCTGAAACCTGTTTGAAGGGATGACCACGTCACTACCACATCAATACCCCATTTGCCAGATGCCGAACCCCCAGGCCGGTCAAGGAGGCAACCAGAACCTGACCATTGGAGTGTATGCCCCCTGGAAACCCCAGGAAATGATAATGATAATGAATCAGGCACCAGATAGAAAGGAGAAGCCCTGCAATGTTCGCTCAATATATCCGAAGTACCATTCAGATGTATAAGGCCACTCCACAGGATCTATTTGGATTATGCTGCATGATACTATCACAAGAGGAAAAACAGAAATGGCAGGAGGGTATAGGGGGACCACAGACCTATGCAAATTTTAAAGCAGCTGTTCCTGGTGACAACCAACAGGTAGAAAGAATTATTCAGTCCTTTGAGTGAGCCCTGCAACAGCCAGTAAATATTACCAAGGTCTTGGAATGTAAGCCCAAGCCAGGGGAGTTGGGATCAGACTATTGGAATGGATTTGTCACCTGCTACGGGATGTTTGCAGGCAATTCCGCCTTTAATGATGGCCGAAATTCCCCGTTGTTTAATGCAATGATTTTGCAGTGTATACCTTCTGACATCGATGACATGGTCAGAATGAATAATATAGATTGGTCCGATAATACTAGACCTCAGATGAGACGTGCAGTAGTATACTACTGGGATAAACACGGTGAGCCTCGGTCCCGCCCCCGTCCTCAGGTAAACACTGAGTATGCACAGCGCCCCTCCTGGAGGGGACCAGCGAAGGGAAATGGAGACCCACTCTCAAGGAGGGAAGGGCCAGGAGATCCTGGCCATCGGTTCCCAGATTGGCCCAACCCTGATGATGGGGAACCATGGGATCAACCTCCCGACTGGTGGCAATCGTCCAGCTGCAATATGGCTCAAGGAGGTCCAAGGGGATCACCACGAGGCTTAGGAGGATATTGCCGGGAACCTGAAGGATCCCCAAGAGGCTCTTGCTATAATTGCAGCCGCAATGGGCATTGGAGGGCCAACTGCCCATGGAGATCTGGATCTGGACCACTACCTCAAGGGCTCTCATGCGCTCCATTCTCAACAAACAACCCCTTCAGCACCTGGCCCACAGGAAGAAACCTCCCGGTGGTAAGCACATCCCCAGGTCAGCAGCCTCATGTCACCCTACAAGTGGCTGGAATCCCGATTCCATATATGATTGATACTACTCCCAGCCTTGATCAGGAGATAGTGAGGGATAAGGGATTCCAGCTATCAGGTACTACCATTATCCTGTCAGGATTTGAAGGATTTGAGTGCCCCTACCCGTGAACTCAGCCGCTACCAGTCAAATATTGCGGACATGGCGGCAATGTTTCTTTCACTGCGACCACCAGTATGGAGTGTAATCCAACAGAGAGAGACTTGCTCTGTCCGTTGGAAGTCGAGATTCTATGCACAGACAAAGGTATCACCCTGGGACCAGTGAACAGCCGACAACTTCCCCAGTTACCAACTCCCCCCCCCCAGCCCCCAGTGGTGGGCACTTAATCCAGACTCCACTTCGTCTGAACCCCCTCTGCCAGAGGCAGACCCTCATATGACTCTGTGCTATGATTCTACGGGGTGCTCAACTGAGGAAAGTCAATATTATGCACCCTTCGAGGGACAGAAGTTCCCAGTCACGGTGATTGAAAAGGTTAAAGGAAAAGAGGACAGTGCATTACTGGCCGAAGTTCTGGATTTCAATTGGCGACAGACAGTACTGGTGGTTTCCCATACCACCGTTAGGGTTTGCTCTGGGTTCAAGCCAAAGAGCCTGAGGTTACTTGCCTACACCTTGACGAAACAAGCCTCCAGCACTGAAGGAGAATGGCAAGACTTGGCCGCAGGCCAACTCCGATACTGGAAGGAATCAGAGGTGAAGACGGGACACTCTTTTAATATTGACCGAACCCAAGACATTGTACCACATCTCTGGGCAATTTCAAGCCATGAAGTCGGCCGCACCAACTGCTCCCCTGTTTAGATCAACGTGAAAGAAGGACAGACTCTCCCATCCCTTTCGCAATACCTCCTCAAGCCCAAGGCAACGTCTTATGAGGATGGAAGCTCTTTCGTGGATCCAGCAGGAAAACGATGTTCTGGCTATCGGATAGTTAAATAGTTAAACAGGCCTCTTTTGAAACAGCTGTCTCCGCCCACAAGGCTGAGCTGTCTGCTCTGACTCGTGCCTGTATCCTAGCAACAGACTAAAGTGCAGTCTAACAGATTATTCAGTTCTGATTTTGAAGAATCCACTGCAAAACCAATTCTTTGTAGAAGACCTTAAAAAAAAATGCAAAGTCATAAATGAAGATGACTTTGAAGAGGGAGTCCACAACTATTTGGAACAAAATGAAGAGGGCCTGAATGAGGGCTTCAGTGGAGGAGCCAAAAGTACAAGCCTAAGCTGGAATCCTCTTTGATTAACGTTTTGAATTTTAAAATGAAAAAGCCTGTGGAAAAGAAATCTCAAACCAAGACTAAGTGCGAAGCTTTACACAGACTCCTGTTAGGTACTGACTACGGAACTTTGGGGATTCCTGACTTTCTCTGGCCACCGCATTAGTAATGCCACCTTTGTAAACAATTTACTCATTGCTCTACAGCTACTTTGAGTTTTGGCTATTAATAAATGTGCAGCCCATACTGGGGAATCTGATGAGATATTTAAGGGCAATGCTAGGACTGATGCAGCAGCTAAACAGACAGCCTTGGATCCCACACTTTTAGTCCCCTCGGGAACCATGCAAGCTCCTATTAGACAAAATCTAAGGATGGGTATGCCAGATATGGGGGAAATACGTAACGTCCAGGGCGACGCCCCTGAAGGAGAGCGCAAACTATGGCCCCAAATGGGTTGCCACCTTGAACCTAAGACCAATTTATGGGGAACCCCTGTAGGACAGGTCTGTGTTCCCTCTGTGTTTTTACCTATTTTGATAGATTATGCACATAATTGTACACACTTGGGCAAGGAGGGAATGGTAAATACATTATTACAATCTTGGTGCACCCTAAAAAAAACGAATGCTGGAAAGCGGGTGCCTTGTGGTTCTGGAACCACCCCCTTGCCCGGTGGGCCTTTTGCTTGTCTGCAACTTGATTTTATAGAATTACCTAGAGTACATTGTTATAAGCATTGTTTAGTAATAGTAGATGTATTTAGTAGATGGATTGAAGCTATCCCAATGACTGACAATACTGCTACAACGGTGTTAAAAATATTGCTAAGGGAAATAGTTCCCCGGTATGGACTCCCGGAAATGATAAGCTCAGACAATGGACCGCACTTTGTAGCCAAAATAAATGAAGATATCTGCAAGGAGTTGGCTACAAAGCAACAGTTCCATTGCACCCACCACCCAAAGGCAGCTGGTATAGTGGAACGAGCCAACGGTACCTTGAAAGATAAGTTAGCCAAACTTACCCAGGAGACTGGACTGACCTGGTTAAAGGTTCTACCCTTGGCCCTGTTCCACATGAGAATCACACCCTCAGTTAAAACAGGGTTATCCCCCGCCAAGATTATCTACGGGAAGCCCATGTGAACCCCATGGGGGTCGGAACCAGCTTGACCTCCCCTTCCTGCGAGGATGGATATGCATACCTCAGGTGAGGAGATGGGAAAATATTTATGCAAATTAACTAAAACTCTCCAAAGCTTGCATTCACAGGTATCGAGAGGATGAAACCCAGTCTAAGGGCGATTACCCCATCATCGACCCTGAAGATTTTGCCCTGATCAAGAACTGGGATCGTAAGAAGTTGGGACCGAGATGGAAAGGACCGTACCAAGTGCTACTGACAACACCTACCGCAGCTCCGGTGGATATATCGAACGGACTGTAAACACGTTACTGGCAGAACTGATAAGGACTGAAAAATGTACTGAGTCATGCTGATTTTAATGACCCTAAGGGGACCTGCCCCTGTTGCGGGAGGCCCTCAGGTTAACACTTTCCTGTCCCTCTGCCATACCTACACTAAGCAAGCAGAGCGGGGAGCATGCTGGGTATGTGCTGAAATTCCCCAACATGGTAAGAGTATGATCCCTATGTCGGTGGTCTCTCTCAATTCAAGAGAGGTGACATCAGTGGTATTGTTTAGTGGGGACAGGAATGGTAGTAGTGTCGATTGTGCTAAAAATAGGCCAGGACGGCCTTGTGGCTTTGAAGGATGGTACTACCGACCTCTTCCCCAGGACCCATCCAAACTATGGCCAGGAATTAGTGTAACTCCACCGCCTGGACCAGTAAATACCATCTGCTACTGTAATAACAATTCAAGCGCCCTATACCAAGTAGGGAACTCTTCCTGCACAAAAAAATACAACTGCCACTGAGACCTCTCTCCCGTCCCCTCAATGGCACTTACTGGATTTGTGGGAATAGGGTTTATCCCTGGCTGCCCAGAGAAAAGTATAATGTAACTGATGGAGTGGTTATCCTTACTTGTTCCAGCAAGCAGAAGGATAAAGGATGGAGTGGGTGTTGTTATCTAGCATATCTGGTGCCCCATTGAGGGTCATGGATCATCCCCAGGAACACCCCTATTTGAATAGGAAACGAAGGGGAAATAACTAAAACTGAGTGGTTTTGGATGATTGCCTTCCTCTCCCATGGGACAGCTAGGAATTACAGGGATATAATTAACTTAGCAGCAGCCCTAGAGAATTTAGCTAATAATACAGCTGGGGCACTAATTGATACTCAAACACAAGTGACTGGAATATCTACCGAAATGATTGCAATCCGGCAGACAGTCTTATAGAACCAGATGGCCCTTGATTTTATTCTGGCAGAAAAAGGAAGGACCTGTGCTATTATAGGAAAAGAATGCTGCACCTATATCCCTGATGAATCCTCAAATATTACTGATCTATCTAAACATATAACCCAAGAGATCCAGAAAATTTGAGATGCTGGCAGTAAGCCACACAATTTTGGGGCCAGTAAGGCAGGGGAATGGCCCTGGCCCTTCAATATATTCGGGAACTTCTGGGGGTTATTTTTGCATTTCAGAAGTCTGATTGTATTAATTTTGATTATTATCTATATCCTACGGAGCTCGTGGCCATGTTTTGTATCTAGTTGTAGAAGCGACAATCTGTTCTGAAAGGTTACTATGTAATGATAAAAAGGAGGGAATGATGATGGTTCCTGGACTCTTGTAAATAACGGGTTAAAAATTGAGTGCCAATTTATGAGTGTCAGTGAACAAATTCTGTGGCCTTCACTTAGGAATCTGCTTGTAGCTTGCTTAGATTGATGGCTCACAGATGTCTCTTGAAGGCGATATGAGGGCTGGATTCACCAAACTCCATGTCTTACGGTTCCACGCCATCGATTTAAAGTTCCCTTTTTGTTTAAAGGAGGGCTGATAAGGCCATCTGTCTGTTATTAAGTCAGGGGCCTAGCAAAAGGAATGACTGATAAAGAGTGGACAGTATATCTATTTGTAATTAAACTAGATTTTGTAGACTCTCTTATCTAATTAATTAAGTTTGCTCTAACTGACGTGGCGAGAATATCATGGTAACTGAGTGCTCTTTGTCTGTTAGTCCTATAAATTGTAGCATTTTCTGCCTGTCAGTCAGAAGCTCGTTTGAGCCACCAGGGAGAGAGAGAGAAGCTCTGTCTCTTTGATGTTCGGCTTCAAGTTTCTCGCCGGCTGAGCACGAACAATAAACCGGTGAAGAGGTTAAAGTAAAGAACTGTGTGGTGTGATTATTGGTCTGGCAAATTTAAGTTTACACCCTATTCGCCTCTGGTTCATTACATACACCGAATCTAGTATAGCTGATCCCCTAGTTGGCTCAACAACAAACTGCTCTAAAAAGCTATCTCTTAGGCATTCAACAAACTCACTCTCGAGATCCATTAGCAACCTGATTTTCGCAATTGACCTGCACGTTAAAATCTCCCATGACGACCATAACATTGCCCTTTTGACTTGCATTTTCTATTTCCTGTTGTAACCTGTGGTCCACCTCCCAGCCACTATTGGGAGGCCTGTATATAATTGTCATCAACGTCCTTTTACCCTTGCAGTTTCTTAACTCAACCCCCAAGGATTCAACAGCTTCTGATCCTATGTCAAATCTTTCTTCTGATTTGATGTCATTCTTTACCAGTAGAGCCACACCACCCCCTCTGCCTACCTTCCTATCCCTCTGATATAATGTGTAACCTTGGGCATTCAGCTCCCAACTACAACCATCCTTCAGCCACGATTCAGTGATGGCCACAACATCATAACTGGCAATCTGTACTATTGCAACAAGATCATCCAACTTATTTCTCATATGACACGCATTTAGATACAACACCTTGAGTACCATATTTGCTATCCTTTCTGACTCTGCATCCCTAACGATTTGATACTCAGCCTGTTTGCTGCAACTAAGTTCCATCACCTGCCTGCCCTTCCTGACAATCTGACTGCACGCTATCTTTACTTTTTTACCATCTATCCTGTCCTATCCTGAGTCCATTCACTCCAGTTCCCACCCCCTACCAAGTTAGTTTAAACCCTCCTCAACAGCTCTAACAAACCTGCCCACAAGAATATTGGTCCCCCTCAGTTTCAGATGCAACCCATCACTTTTGAACAGGTCATACCTCTCCCAGAAGAGATCCCAATGATCCAAGAACCTGAAGCCCTTCCCTCTGCACCAGCTTCTCAGCCATGCATTCATCTGCCAAATCATCCTGTTTCTCCCCTCAATAGTGCAATCCACGAGGTCCTGCTTCTCAGCTTTCTACCCAGCTCTCTAAATTCTCTTTTCAGGCCCTCATTGCTTTTCCTTTTCCATGCCTGGTAGTGATATGTACCAAGATGTCTGGCTGCTCCCCCCCCTCCAAAATGTTGTGGACACGATCTGAGACATCCCTGACCCTGGCACCTGGGAGGCAACATACCATCTGGGTGTCCCGTTAATGTCCATAGAACCTTCTGTCTGTTCCGCTCACTATCGAGTTCCCTATCTTCCCTTCTGCACCACGGACCCATACTAAGTACCTGTAATCCAGTCACCATGGCATTCTCCCAGGTCATCCCCCACAAAAGTATCCAAAGCAGTACACTTGTTTTTTGAGGGGAATGGCCACAAGGATGCTCTGCTCTAACTGCCTATTTCCATTTCTCCTGACAGTCATCCAGCTACTCACCTCCTGCAATTTCAGGATGACTACAGTCCTGATCCTATTCCTGATGACTACTCCTTATCCGCGAGGGATTGGTTCCGGGACCCCATGCAGATGCTCAAGTCCCTTATTCAGCCTGCCGAAATACAGTGGATCTTAGGACCCAGAGGAACCCCGGACCTTATTTAACTTGTCTCAGTGCAGTGGACATTAGGACCCGTCGGTGGAGCTCTGAATCCGCAGTGTTTCTGTTCACGAAAATAATCACGATCGCGATTTAAAATAAAGTGGAAATAATAAAGCGATCAGAAAGAGGTGAAATGCTATCGGTCATTGGAAAAGCGTTAGGCTACAGTCGGTCAACAATCCGAACAATTTTAAAGGATAAAGTGAGAAAATCCCTGCCCCGATGAAAGCTACAATTATTAATAAGCAACGCAGTGGTTTAATTATTGGGTTTTGGGTTTTTGATGCTTCACATCAATCCGGCACAGATGGACAGCGCGCTTGGGAGCGGTCTGTCACTGGATCGAACTCGGGAATTTTTGTTCCTGAGCCGGGCACTGAAACATACGTTTCTTAAGTGTTTTACATGCATAGAAAGGTAAAATATATACTACATACTAAGACAAACGTTTGACTAAATGATGTTAAATAATACTGGATGTACCTGTTCCGACTTACTTAGCAAGAGAACTTCCGGTTTTTTTTCGATCAGATCCACGATAACCTACGCACATCCTCCCGTATACTTTAAATCATCTCTAGATTACTTACAATACCGAATACAATGTAAATGCTATGTAAAATACTTGTTATACTGCATTGTTTAGGGAATAATGACAAGAAAAAAAAAGTCCGTACATGTTTGAACAAGTGCTGGAAGGGCACTGCCAGGTTTTCTCGATTCGCAGTTGGTTGAATTCGCGCATGCGGAACTCGCGAATAAGGAGGGCCGACTGTACTTCCTTGTAACTTTGATCAATTATATTCTCACTCTCACGTACAAGCCGAAGGTCATCCAGGTGCTGTTCCAGATCCTAGCACAGTCTTCAAGGAGCTGCATATGGATGCACTTCACGCAGATGTAGTTCCCCAGGAGACTCTGATTCTCCCAAGGCTCCAACATCCAGCACGAAGAACACACCACAGATATTTAAATTCAATAAGAGAGGGGGTTCTGGTGACGTCATCGTTCAGAGTGGCCGCTTAAATCAATAGCTCCTCTGGAAAAATGCATATTTTGCCTCGTTAATCCATCAAATATAAGACCTTTTGAAAATATCTGAATTGATAAGGGGAGCAAGAATGGGGAAAAAAGAATGGAGATAAAAAAAATCACTGCGGAGCCTATGGAAGAGAGAGGTGCAGCGCACGGCTCTCCTACACGTGCACGTGGTGGCGAAGCTGACACGGGGCCTCGTTCAGGCGAAGTGGCGAATATGATAAAAATTCTGGAAGAGATAAGGGAAGTCCAAGAAGATATAAAACAGCAACTCAATGATATAAAGTCAGAGCTCGCCAACGTCAATCAGAAAATAGCAGTGGCAGAGATTCAAATTGAGAAGGTGGAAGATTGCGTGCAAAACTTGGAACAGATACTAAGTAAGACGATAAAAATATTAAATCAACAGGAAAGTAAATTGCTTGACCAGGAAGGAAGATCGCGACGGAAAAATATCAGGATTTATAATGTTCCCGAAGGAGCGGAAGGATTGTCGACGGTAGACTTTGTAGACAAGCTGCTACGGGAAGTGCTGGAGATTCCCCCGAATATGGAGATTGAAATTGACAGGACGCATGGTTTGCTCGTCCCACGGCCTCCCGGAAACAGAGAAAGCAAACCGCGCTCAATAGTACTTATTTCGATTCAAGAGGAAGGCGGAGATTTTACCAAGGGCCTGGGGTAAGAAGAGGATTTTTTGGAACGGGAAGTTAATATACTTCAATCATGATTCCAATTGATCCATCACTTTTGAACAGGTCATACCTCTCCCAGAAGAGATCCCAATGATCCAAGAACCTGAAGCCCTTCCCTCTGCACCAGCTTCTCAGCCACGCATTTAACTATGTCCATTACACAGAAATGATCTTTCTGTGTATTTCTCCCATGTATATATTCTCATTTAGGTGGGGAAAAAGGAATGAATGAATGAGTGAATTTTTAAACAACTGAGTAATATAAAATCCACATTATAATACGTATTTCTCGAGATAGGTATATCACCGTCTATTTTTGCTTCCGTTTAGTTTATCAGCACTTTTAAAGTTAGCCAAACCTTATGGCTCTTCTGGAGGAGGTAAGGGCTGTCCTCGGAGAACTCAAGGTCTCTTCCTAATATCCTTCTCTTGTCCTGCTCCTGCCCCTGCTTTCTCGGTTCTCTTGCTAATTCCCAAGCTATTTAGAAAAGCATATCATTCAGACAACGGTAGTAGAATAATTTCAAGCGTTTATAAGGGTTTGTCAAATCTTAAAACACATTCGACTTCATACATTAAAACATAATAGGAGAAGGAAGGAGGGATAATAATATCTGAGGAAGACCGGGCAATAATATGGAGGTATCAATGGAAGCGTACCAGTTCACAGAAATGGAGGGAGTTCAGGTGGAAAAACCTGATAAGATATTTTATTACACCCTCTCAGAAATCCCATTATGATAGTAACCCCTGTTTGCTGGAGAAATTGTGGAAATCAAAATGCAAACCATTATCCTATTTTCTGGGAATACCCCGTTATCAAAGACTATTGGAGTGGGATACATAATGCCTTACAAGACATCTTTAGATGTGCAATACCCTTAGAGAGTAAGACCATATATTTTGGGTATTTACCTCAAGAATGGTTGAAAAGAGATAAATATTTAATGAATGTACTGCTGGTGGCTGCTAAAAAGACCCTTACCAGGAAATGGTTATCACAGGAGAGCCCGACTTTAAATGTATGGATGGAAATTACAATGGATATTTACAAAATGGAGAAGATAACAGCATCTGTTAATCATAAGTTGGAACAATTTTATTCATACTGGAAAAAGTGGTTTAACTACATAACACCTCGTAGGCCTGATTTTATTCTCACAAGTCAATGAATATGTTGTAAAAAAAAAATCACTCCCTACTCCATACATAGTTTTCTTCTTTCGATCGTTCTTTCTTTCCTCTCCTTTTCGATAAGTGTATACCTCAGATAAATATAATGTGGAGATTTGTGACAAATATGTTTATATGATACATGTACAGTATCCGAAATACATCTTATGGAAATGTTTGTTTGATGATGAAATTCAATATAAAATAAATTACAAAAAAAATTCAATAAGAGAGGGGGAGAAAAAACAGAAAAGAGACCATAACAGACACTTTACAGAGCCAATGCCTCTTCCGAGCCAAAGTCCGTTGCTTCCACTCTCGCTACTGGCCTACACCTGACAATGGCCACTCCACTTATCCCTTCTGTATTTTAGTTAGAAACATAGAAAAGCTACAGCACAATACAGGCCTTTGGCTCACAAAGTTGTGCCAAACATGTCCCGACCTTAGAAATTACTAGACTTCCCCATAGCCCTCTATTTTTCTAAGCTCCATGTCCCTATCCAAAAGTCTCTTCAAAGACCCTATCGTATCACCACCACCGTTGCCAGCAGCCCATTCCATACACTCACCACTCTCTGCGTAAAAAAACTTACCCCTGACATCACCTCTGTACCTACTCCCCAGCACCTTAAACCTGTGTCCTCTTGTGGCAACCATTTCAGCCCTGGGAAAAAGCCTCTGACTATCCACACGATCAATGCCTCTCATCATCTTATACACCTCTTTCAGGTCACCTCTCATCCTCCGTCACTCCAAGGAGAAAAGGCCGGGTTCACTCGACCTGCCTTCATAAGGCACGCTCCCCAATCCAGGCAACATCCTTGTAAATCTCCTCTGCACCCTTTCTGTGGTTTCCACATCCTCCCTGTAGTGAGACAACCAGAACTGAGCACAGTACTCCAAGTGGGGTCTGACCAGGGTCCTATATAGCTGCAACATTACCTCTCGGCTCCTAAATTCAATTCCATGATTAATGAAGGCCAATACACCGTACGCCTTCTTAACCACAGCGTCAACCTGCACAGCTGCTTTGAGCGTCCTATGGACTCGAACCCCAAGATCCCTCTGATCCTCCACACTGCCAAGAGTCTTACCATTAATACTATATTCTGCCATCATATTTGACCTACCAAAATGAACCATATCACACTTATCTGGGTCGAACTCCATCTGCCACTTCTCAGCCCAGTTTTGCATCCTATCAATGTCCCGCTGTAACCTCTGACAGCCCTCCACGCTATCCACAACACCTCCAACCTTTGTATCATCAGCAAACTTACTAACCCATCCCTCCACTTCCTCATCCAGGTCATTTATAAAAATCACAAAGAGTAAGGGTCCCAGAACAGATCCCTGAGGCACATCACTGGTCACCAACCTCCATGCAGAATATGACCTGTCTACAACTATTCTTTGCCTTCTGTGGGCAAGCCAGTTCTGGATCCACAAAGCAATGTCCCCTTGGATCCCATGCCTCCTTACTTTCTCAATAAGCCGTGCATGGGGTACCTTATCAAATGACTTGATGAAATCCATATACACTACATCTACTGCTCTTCCTTCATCAATGTGTTTAGTCACATCCTCAAAAAATTCAATCAGGCTTGTAAGGCACAACCTGCCCTTGACAAAGACATGCTGACTATTTCTAATCATATTATAGCTCTCCAAATGTTCATAAATCATGCCTCTCAGGATCTTCTCCATCAACTTACCAACCACTGAAGTAAGAACTCACTGGTCTATAATTTCCTGGGTTATCTCTACTCCCTTTCTTAAATAAAGGAACAACATCCACAACCCTTCAATTCTCTAGAACCTCTCCCGTTCCCATTAATGATTCAAAGATCATCACCAGAGGCTCAGCAATCTCCTCCTCGCCTTCCACAGTAGCCTGGGGTACATCTCATCTGGTCCCGGTGACTTATCCAGCTTGATGCTTTCCAAAAGCTCCAGCACATCCTCTTTCTTAATATCTACATGCTCAAGATTTTCAGTCTGCTGCAAGTCAGCACTACAATCACCAAAATCCTTTTCCATACTGAATACTGAAGTAAAGTATTCATTAAGTACCCCTGCTATTTCCTCCAGTTCCATACACACTTTCCCACTGTCACACTTGATAGGTCCTATTCTTTCACGTCTTATCCTCTTGTTCTTCACATACTTGTACAAACCCCATTTCCGGAAAAGTTGGGATATTTTCCAAAATGCAATAAAATCAAAAATCTGTGATATGTTAATTCACGTGAACCTTTATTTAACTGACAAAGGTACAAAGAAAAGATTTTCAATAGTTTTACTGACCAACTTAATTGTATTTTGTAAACACACAAATTTAGAATTTGATGGCTGCAACACACTCAACAAAAGTTGGGACAGAGGCATGTTTACCATTGTGTTACATCACCTTTCCTTTTAATAACACTTTTTAATCATTTTGGAACTGAGGATAATAATTGTATTATATTTCCAATTGGAAATTTTGTCCATTCTTGCTTGATATAAGACTTCAGCTGCTCAACAGTCCGTGGTCTCTGTTGTCTGATTCTCCTCTTCATGACGCGCCATACATTTCCAATAGGAGATAGATCTGGACTGGCAGCAGGCCAGCCAAGCACACGCACTCTGTGTTCACAAAGCCACGCTGTTGTAGCCCGTGCAGAATGTGGTCTGGCATTGTCCTGCTGAAATAAGCATGGACGTCCTGGGAAGAGACGTCGCTTTGATGGCAACATATGTCTCTCTAGAATCCTAATATACACCTCAGAGTCAATGGTACCTTCACATAGTCATAGTCATACGTTATTGATCCTGGGGGAAATTGGTTTTCGTTACAGTTGCACCATAAATAATAAATAGTAATAGTAATACTACTATTAGTAAATAGTAAATAGTAATAGTCATGGAAAAAATAAATAGTAATAGAATAGTAATAGCAAAATAGTAATAAATAGTTAGATAGTAATATGTAAATTATGCCAGTAAATTATGAAATAAAACCAGGACCAGCCTATTGGCTCAGGGTGTCTGACCCTCCAGGGGAGGAGTTGTAACGTTTGATGGCCACAGGCAGGAATGACTTCCTGTGACGCTCTGTGCTGCATCTCGGAGGAATGAGTCTCTGGCTGAATGTACTCCTGTGCCCACCCAGTACATTATGTAGTGGATGGGAGACATTGACCAAGATGGCATGCAACTTAGACAGCATCCTCTTTTCAGACACCACCATGAGAGAATCCAGTTCCATCCCCACAACATCACTGGCCTTACGAATGAGTTTGTTGATTCTGTTGGTGTCTGCTACCCTCAGCCTGCTGCCCCAGCACACAACAGCAAACATGATAGCACTGGCCACCACAGACTCATAGAACATCCTCAGCATTGTCCGGCAGATGTTAAAGGACCTCAGTCTCCTCAGGAAATAGAGACGGCTCTGACCCTTCTTGTAGACAGCCTCAGTGTTCTTAGACCATACATGCAACTCACCCATGCCGTGGGCACTGATGCACCCCCATACCATCAGAGATGCTGGCTTTTGCACCTTTTGCTAATAACAATCTGGATGGTCATTTTCATCTTTGGCATGGAGAACTCGACGCCCATTTTTTCCAAAAACTAGCTGAAATGTGGACTCATCTAACCACAGCACACGGTTCCACAGTCTTTCGGTCCATCTGAGATGAGCTCGGGCCCAGAGAACTCGCCGGCGTTTCTGCATAGAGCTGATGTATGGCTTCCTCCTTGCGTAATACAGTTTCAAGTTGCATTTCTGGATGCAGCGGCGGACTGTGTTGAGTGACTATGATTTTCCGAAGTTCTCCCGAGCCCAGGTGGCTATAATTGTCACAGTAGCATGACGGTTTCTTAGGCAGTCCCGCCTGAGGGCTCGAAGATCACGCACATTCAACAGTGGTTTCCGACCTTGCCCTTTACGCACTGAGATATCTCTGAATCTTTTCACAATATTATGTACTGTAGATGTTGAAAGACCTAGATTCTCTGCAATCTTGTGTTGAGAAATGTTCCTTTTGAACTGACTAACAATTCTCTCACGAATTTTGGCACAAAGGGGTGAGCCATGACCCATCCTTGCTTGCAAAGACTGAGTCTTTGATGGACGCTACTTTTATACCCAGTCATGATACCTCACCTGCTACCAATTAGCCTGCTTAATGTGGAGTCTTCCAAACCGGTGTTACTTGAATATTCTGTGCACTTTTCAATCTTATTTTAACTCTGTCCCAACTTTTGTTGAGTGTTTTGCAGCCATCAAATTCTAAATTTGTGTATATTTACAAAATACAATTAAGTTGGTCAGTAAAACTATTGAAAATCTTTTCTTTGTACTTTTGTCAGTTAAATAAAGGTTCACGTGAATTAACATATCATAGATTTTTGTTTTTATTGCATTTTGGAAAGTATCCCAACTTTTCTGGAAATGGGGTTTGTAGAATGCCTTGGGGTTTTCCTTAATCCTGCCCACCAAGGCCTTCTCATGGCCCCTTCTGGCTCTCCTAACTTCCTTCTTAAGCTCCTCCCTATTAGCCTTATAATCTTCTAGGTCCTAACATTACTTAACTCTCGGAACCTTTTGTAAGCTTGTCTTTTCTTCTTGACTAGATTTATTACAGCCTTTGTACACCATGGTTCCTGTACCCAACCATAACTTCCCTGTCTCATTGGAACATACCTATGCAGAACTCCACACATATATCCCCTAAACATTTGCCACGTTTCTTCCGTACCTTTCCCTGAGAACATCTGTTCCAAATTTAGGCTTCCAATTTCCTGCCTGATAGCCTCATAATTCCCCTTACTCCAATTAAATGCTTTTCTAACTTCTCTGTTCCTATCTCTCTCCAATGCTATTGTAAAGGAGATAGAATTATGATCACTATTTCCAAAATGCTCTCCCACTGAGAGATCTGACACCTGACCAGGTTCATTTCCCAATACTAAATCAAGTACAGTCTGTCCTCTTGTAGGCTTATCTGCATATTGTGTCAGGAAACCTTCCTAAACACAACTAACAAACTCCACCCCATCTAAACCTCTTGCTCTAGGGAGATGCCGGATCGTAGTTCATAGAGCTCCGTTGATACCGCTGATAGGCCATGATAGGGATACATGATTTGTTAATAAATGATCCTCTGAACCCATGGCCGACTCTCTACCCAGAAACCCTCAGGAACGACAGACTCATCCAGTCGCCTCGAAGCGTATGCGCCAGGTAAATGGTGCCAACGCCTTGCTCCTTAGCAGAAAGCTCCGCGGGCCCGGGTACGGATCATGGGGTTGAGAGAGAGAGAACGGACAGGGAATGTCCCGGAACGTGAAGCCGCAATGTGTCCGGAACTCGCAACAATTGTCCTGCAGTCGGGGCGTGGAAACCAGTGATGATGAAATCCCGGCTCCTACCTGTAGTCGATCCTGCATTGCTTGACGTCGACTAAGCGCATGCGCATTAACCGGGAACTTTCTTACGCATGCGCATTTGGTCGCTGGGTCACCGATGGCCAATTCCCAATTGTGAGATAATGCTTTTTGAAATTAGTGAGATTACCAAACACATTCAAAAGAGCAGGGAAGAAGGTTAATCACGTATAACATTCTTCCTTAGTTCAAAGCCTAAGGTAACGAGGAATATTTGGGACAAACCGTCAGTGATAGTCACAGTGGAAATTCGAGGTAAATCTCTTCACCCACACACTGGTGACCAGTTGCAAACCGTCATCACAGAGAGAATGAGACGTGAACTCAAGCAGGTAGCAGCTGGACTGAGTGGCCTCTCTACTGTGCATTGGCCGTGTGGCGGACACATGATACACAAGGTTTGAAAAAGAACTAATTTATTTCTCACAGATCCACAATATTAAATACCAGTGCATTTTAAAACTAACATCAGCAGAACCAAACTGCTCCAATATTCAGTGACCAGGGTTCACTCCTGATGAGCAGCTGCAAGATCTGCAGAATCTGAGGTCGACAGTCCTTCAAGATCTTCCAACTGCAGTCAGTAACCATGATGATCAAAACATTGAGCTGTTTTGAACTTCTTCCCTGGAGTGAAGTTGCTGGTTTTATCCGCGGGTGGGATGATTGAGTAGATGGCAGTTGAATGCGTGGCTGAGGAGTTGGTGCAGGGAGCAGGGTTTTAGATTTTTAGATTATTGGGATCTCTTCTGGGGAAGGTGAGACCTGTACAGATTGGATGGGTTGCACCTGAACTCGAGGGGGGAGCAATATCCTTGCAGGCAGGTTTGCTAGCATGGTTCGGGAGGGTTTAAACTAATTTGCGAGGGGGATGGGACCCAGAGCGATAGAGCAGTGAAAGAAGTGCATGGAGTAAAACCAGATCTAACATACAGAGAGGCTTTGAGGAAAGAGAAGCAGAATAAATGGCGTAAAGACAGTAAGGTAGAAGGGCTGAAATGTGTGTACCTCAATGCAAGAAGCATCAGGAACAAAGGTGATGAACTGAGAGCTTGGATACATACATGGAATTATGATGTAGTGGCCATTACAAAGACTTGGCTGGCACCAGGGCAGGAATGGATTCTCAATATTCCTGGATTTCAGTGCTTTGAAAGGGATAGAGAGGGCGAAAAAAGGGGAGGAGGGGTGGCATTACTGGTCAGGGATACTATTACAGCTACAGAAAGGGTGGGTAATGTAGCAGGATCCTCTTTTGAGTCAATATGGGTGGAAGTCAGGAACAGGAAGGGAGCAGTTACTCTACTAGGGGTATTCTATAGGCCCCCTGGTAGCAGCAGAGATACAGAGGAGCAGATTGGGAGGCAGATTTTGGAAAGGTGCAAAAAGAACAGGGTTGTTATCATGGATGACTTTAACTTCCCTATTATTGATTGGCACCTGATTAGTTCCAAGGGTTTAGATGGGGCAGAATTTGTTAAGTGTGTCCAGGATTGATTCCTGTCACAGTATGTGGACAGGCCGACCGGGGGAATGCTATACTAGATCTAGTACCAGGTAATGAACCGGGTCAGGTCACAGATCTCTCAGTGGGTGAGCATCTGGGGGACAGTGACCACCGCTCCCTGGCCTTTATAATTATCATGGAAAAGGATAGAATCAAAGAGGACAGGAAAATTTTTAATTGGGGAAAGGGAAATTATGAGGCTATAAGGCTAGAACTTGCGGGTGTGAATTGGGATGATGTTTTTGCAGGGAAATGTACTATGGACTTGTGGTCGATGTTTGGAGATCTCTTGCGGGATGTAAGGGATAAATTTGTCCCGGTGAGGAAGATAAAGAATGGTAGGGTGAAGGAACCATGCATGACAGGTGAGGTGGAAAATCTAGTCAGGTGGAAGAAGGCAGCATACATGAGGTTTAGGAAGCAGGGATCAGACGGGTCTATTGAGGAATATAGGGAAGTAAGAAAGGAGCTTAAGAAGGGGCTGAGAAGAGCAAGAAGGGGGCATGAGAAGGCCTTGGCAAGTAGGGTAAAGGAAAACCCCAAGACATTCTTCAATTATGTGAAGAAAAAAAGGATGACAGGAGTGAAGGTAGGACCGATTAGAGATATAGGTGGGAAGATGTGCCTGGAGGCTGTGGAAGTGAGCGAGGTCCTCAATGAATACTTAACTTCGGTATTTACCAATGAGAGGGAACTTGATGATGGTGAGGACAATATGAGTGAGGTTGATGTTCTGGAGCATGTTGATATTAAGGGAGAGGAGGTGCTGGAGTTGTTAAAATACATTAGGACAGATAAGTCCCCGGGGCCTGACGGAATATTCCCCAGGCTGCTCCACGAGGCGAGAGAAGAGATTGCTGAGCCTCTGGCTAGGATCTTTATGTCCTCGTTGTCCACGGGAATGGTACTGGAGGATTGGAAGGAGGTGAATGTTGTTCCCTTGTTCAAAAAAGGTAGTAGGGATAGTCCGGGTAGTTATAGACCAGTGAGCCTTACGTCTGTGGTGGGGAAGCTGTTGGAAAAGATTCTTAGAGATAGCATCTATAGACATTTAGAGAATCATGGTCTGACCAGGGACAGTCAGCATGGCTTTGTGAAGGGCAGATCGTGCCTAACAAGCCTGATAGAGTTCTTTGAGGAGGTGACCAGGCATACAGATGAGGGTAGTGCAGTGGATGTGATCTATATGGATTGTAGTAAGGCATTTGACAAGGTTCCACACGGTAGGCTTATTCAGAAAGTTAGAAGGCATGGGATCCAGGGAAGTTTGGCCAGGTGGATTCAGAATTGGCTTGCCTGCAGAAGGCAGAGGGTGGTGGTGGAGGGAGTACATTCAGATTGGAGGATTGTGAGTAGTGGTGTCCCACGAGGATCTGTTCTGGGACCTCTACTTTTCGTGATTTTTATTAACGACCTGGATGTGGGGGTAGAAGGGTGGGTTGGCAAGTTTGCAGATGACACAAAGGTTGGTGGTGGTGTAGATAGTGTAGAGGATTGTCAAAGATTGCAGAGAGACATTGGTAGGATGCAGAAGTGGGCTGAGAAGTGGCAGATGGAGTTCAACCCGGAGAAGTGTGAGGTGGTACACTTTGGAAGGACAAACTCCAAGGCAGAGTACAAAGTAAATGGGAGGATACTTGGTAGTGTGGAGGAGCAGACAGATCCCTGAAAGTTGCCTCACAGGTGGATAGGGTAGTTAAGAAAGCTTATGGGGTGTTAGCTTTCGTAAGTCAAGGGATAGAGTTTAAGAGTTGCGATATAATGATGCAGCTCTATAAAACTCTGGTTAGGCCACACTTGGAGTACTGTGTCCAGTTCTGGCCACCTCACTATAGGAAGGATGTGGAAGCATTGGAAAGGGTACAGAGGAGATTTACCAGGATGCTGCCTGGTTTAGAAAGTATGCATTATGATCAGAGATTAAGGGAGCTAGGGCTTTACTCTTTGGAGAGAAGGAGGATGAGAGGAGACATGATAGAGGTGTACAAGATAATAAGAGGAATAGATAGAGTGGATAGCCAGCACCACTTCCCCAGGGCACCACTGCTCAATACAAGAGGACATGGCTTTAAGGTAAGGGGTGGGAAGTTCAAGCGGGATATTAGAGGAAGGTTTTTTACTCAGAGAGTGGTTGGTGCGTGGAATGCACTGCCTGAGTCAGTGGTGGAGGCAGATACACTAGTGAAGTTTAAGAGACTACTAGACAGGTATATGGAGGAATCTAAGGTGGGGGCTTATATGGGAGGCAGGGTTTGAGGGTCGGCACAACATTGTGGGCCGAAGGGCCTGTACTGTGCTGTACTATTCTATGTTCTATGTTCTATAAATATCTTTGCTGACTCAGGGCAGAGGTTTGGCCTCGATGTATTGTGAACACTGGAGCCTCACAAAGTGGGTTAACTGAATGAATCTCTTTCCACACTTGGAACAGATGTGAAACTACAGAAAAAGACAAATTGATCCAAGTATAGCCGCTCACCTGAGTGAACTGGCCAGTGTTTCAATAGCTCAGGTGACTGAATGAATCCTATCCCACACACGGAGCAGATGAATGGCATCTCCCCAGTGTGAACTTGCTGGTGTATCTACAGGTGCAGTGGCCAGGTAAATCCCTTGCAAAATGAGAAGCAGTGAATGGCAGCTCAGTGTGATCAACTCTATGGCCATTTTTCAGGTCAGGTCATGAACCTGTCCCTGTACTGGGTACTTCTAGCTATGATTGGTGTGCTGTCTTCTCAACCATCTCCTCTTTCACATTCAAGGATTGATAGTTCTGGTGCTGGTAAACTGACAGACATTGCAGAACTGCCATACTGTTGTGTTTGAGATTCCCCCACAGCAATTCTTTGCCTTTTCTATCAGCAAAAAAACTTTGAAAAGAATGTCAACAAGTGAAAGACAATATTTCAGCCAAGATCATTTTAGTCTTTTTGGTGACCTCTGACATCACACTGTTACAACAAGGCTGGACACAATTTGGAGGAACAACAGTTCTAATTGGGCACAGTTCAGGCACCCGGGCACAACATCCTGTCTTCCTGTCTGTATCAGAATGGGTCATCTCTACCCTTCATCAACCTCTGACTTGGCTCAGTTTGTCTTTCTCTATTAGAAAAAGCTTCACATTCTGGGTATGTCCCACAGACCTACAAAAAGCACACAGTCCTTTCTTGCCCATCACCTCCCTCTGATACTCTTCCTCCCCTTTCCTTTCCTCCATGGCCTCTGTCCTCGCTAAGCAGATTTCCCCTTCTCCAGTCCTCTATCTCTCTCCAATTGATTTCCCAGCTGTTTACTTCACCCCTCCGCCTCTCCCAGTTTCACTAATCACCTACTCCCTTGTACATTTTCCTCCCCTACCCCCACCTTTTTACACTGACCTCATCTTTTCTCTGCAGTCCTGATCAGGCCTGAAACATTAAGTGTTTACTCTTTTCCAAAGCCTGGCCTGCTGAGTTTCTCCAGCATTTTGTGTGTGTTGCTTGGATTTCCAGCATCTGCAGATTTTCCCTTGTTTGCAAGAGCACACAGTATTTCCACAGCGGCTTTTAGAGACTTTCTGATTATTGTGACCATCCTGACATTTGACATCTGACTCAAAGTCAGCAATGTCACTTGACCTCAATAGTAGGTTGTAAGGCTTTTTAGTTGCAGATTGGCACTGTGTGGTAAATTTTTTTGTGTATATGCTACTGGTCACTTGCAGACATCCCACCCTGCAAAAACTCATTTCAGAGAGGTAGCACCATCAATTTGCGGGAGATTCCCGGAACTTCCGGGAGAGGTGGGATGTCTGCAATAGAGTAGCTCCTTAGCAGCTAGTCAGCTAGTTTAAATAACGTTAGCTATGCTAATGAACGAATGACACCTCTTAAACTCACCTCAACATATCTTTTACAATCTTAACCCACCATGGGCAATAGAAAAGTCACTGTTGCAAACAGTGCAGCGAACAACACTGTCATTATTTTTTACCCCTATTAGGCAGGGGTAACGTACGTTTTATATTTTCTTTTTTTTTTGGAACACTCTGCCATGGTGCGCTCTCTCTCTCGTCGCTCGTGCGCTCTCTCACTTGCTCTCGTTTGCTTTCTCTCTCACGCTCTCGCTTGCTTTCTCTCTCGTGCTCTTGCTTTCTCTTGCGCTCTCTTGCTTGCTTTCTCTCTCGTGCTCTCTCGCTTGCTTTTTCTCTCTCGCTCACGCTCTCTCTTGCTTTCTGTCATTCGCTCGCTCTCAAAAAAATTGATTTCCATGATACTGTTTATAATTTGCGGGCAACAGGGAGCCACATCAGGGAGACTCCCGGAACATCCGGGAGAGGTGGGATGTCTGCACTTGTTAGCCAGTACGTTATTATGCACTCTAGACAGAACAGAAGGGAAACAGTGGCAGAGAGTCAGAACTGCTCAAAATGTTGACTGTACTTTTTTCCATAGATGGTGCCTGGCATGCTGAGTTCCTCTAGCATTTTGTGTGTGTTACATGGATGTTGAATAAAGGTGATTTCCTAAATGAGCAAAGGTAACACAATGATTTTGTCGACTGTCTATTCCTCTCCCTCAAAGCTGCAGGTGTGGCACAGTAGCATAATGGTTAGCACAATGCTTTACAATACCTGTGACCTGGTTTCAACTCCCACCGCTGCCTGTAAGAAGTTTGTATGTTCTCCCTGTGACTGCATGGATTTCCTCCAGGTGCTCCGGTTTCCTCCCACAGTCCAAAGACATACCGGGTGGTAGGTTAATTGGTCATTGTAAATTTTTCCATGATTAGGCTAGGGTTAAATTGAGGGATTGCTGGGTGGCGCAGCTCAAATGGTCAGAAGGACCTATTCCTCGCTGTATCTCAATAAATATACTCGTGCCAAAGCAGAGTGAGGTGAGCTGCCTTAACATCTATCATCAGGTAGCACTCACATCTAAACAATAAATATAATAGTGCCAAAGCAGAGCAAAGTGAGCTGCCTTAACGTCTATCATCCAGTAGCACTCACACCTACAGAGATGAAAGCCAAAGCAGAGCAAGGTGAACTGCCTTAACATCTGCCATCCGGTATGTTACGTACTCCGTAACTGGGTTGCCAAACCAACAGAAATGGAACGCTCGTTGGAGTCTGGATTACTAGGAACTAATAAAGATTTATTAAAGACATAAGTAATACAGTACTCTAATCGTAAGGGTATCAATGTAACAGGTTAGCAATGATAATACACACATATACACAGAAATAGGGTAATAGGAATCAACCAAGCTCTATCGCAGTCTAGGAGTAAAATGATCAGTCTTTTAAGTGAAGCAGAGTTCAGTTTAGTGCAGTTCGCAGTAATTGCTGTTGTACCGTTGCGGGGGGGGGGGGGAGAGAAAAGAGGGAGAGGGAGATGCAATTTGGTTCAGGCAGACCTTTGATGTCTTCACAGTTGGTTTCGGGCAGACCCTTTTATGCTTTCTAATCCCCGCTGTGGTCACCGACTGTGACCCCTCCGTTCTGGATACAATCGTTCTTCCGCGGTGAACCCGACACCCAGGCAAGGGTAGACACACACCCCAGGTTTCCACCAATCATACCTTTACACCCTGTGAGCCTCAGGTCAGTTCCCGCGAACCGGACCTCCAAACTCCCACCACTTGTCGGGGTACACTGCTCTTTCCAGGGTCTCGTGGTGTGTTCCGTGCCTTAGCAAATCTGCTCTTTTTATCCCCCTGCTGGGATATCACCTGTCCATCAAACTTCAAAGAGTTCAGGTTCAAAGCAACCGGTCTGTCAATATTCTGAATAATGTTTCTTTTCCAGTAATCCCTCTCTTCTCTCTTATTAGCATTTTGAATGTTTCTCCATTGTCTTTCTTATCTCTCTCATTAGCATCAATCGTCTGATAGCTTTGCTTGGCATCACAGGTATAAAAAATATACTCGTGCCAAAGCAGAGTGAAGTAAGCTGCCTTAACATGGCTCATCCGGTGGCACTCACATCTAGAAAGGAAGGACATAAGCCGGGAGGGTGTGGAATCGATATGGGTAGAGCTGCATAACACTAAGTGGCAGAAAACGCTGGTGGGAGTTGTGTACAGGCCACCTAACAGTAGTAGTGAGGTTGGGGATGGTATTAAACAGGAAATTAGAAATGTGCGCAATAAAGGAACAGCAGTTATAATGGGTGACTTCAATCTACATGTAGATTGAGTGAACCAAATTGGTAAGGGTGCTGAGGAAGAGGATTTCTTGGAATGTATGCGGGATAGTTTTTTGAACCAACATGTCGAGGACCCAACTAGAGAGCAGGCTGTTCTCTAGGTATTGAGCAATGAGGAAGGGTTAATTAGCAATCTTGTCGTGAAAGGCCCCTTGGGTAAGAGTGACCATAATATGGTGGAATTCTTCATTAAGGTGGAGATTGACATAGTTAATTCAGAAACAAAGGTTCTGAACTTAAAGAAGGGTAACTTTGAAGGTATGAGACGTGAATTAGCTAAGATAGACTGGCAAATGACACTTAAAGGGTTGACGGCAGATATGCAATGGCAAGCATTTAAAGATCGCATGGATGAACTACAACAATTGTTCGTCCCAGTTTGGCAAAAGAATAAATCAAGGGAAGTAGTGCACCCGTGGTTGACAAGGGAAATTAGGGATAGTATCAATTCCAAAGAAGAAGCATACAAA